>NW_009922777.1:0-26458 GCF_000696875.1 Nestor notabilis
CAAGCACCACAGCTACACCAACTCCAGCAGCGAGTACAGCAGTTACTCAAACCTTGACAGACACTCTGCATGAGTTTCAGTTTTTCAGCTAATCCTTCTAAAGCAGTTTTTTCTTTTCCTTTTCACATTTTCATGAGACTGATCCTTGCCCAGTAGTATCTGCTCTTGAGAAGACCCATACAGCTAGGGAAGAAGCACATTACCAAAGTAATGTGAGGGAACTTGGACTTCAAAGCACATTGTTTCTTGCTCTGGCAGCCACTCTGTTAGCAGCATTGCTTCCCAGATTTATATGGTACAGTCTGTGCCAAGAGGAAACCTCTTCCCCTATGAACCTTAACTTGCTTGCCTCTGTGTGTCACAGCTGCAACCGTATTCCCAAACTAACTACATATTCTAAGTAGAACAGGTAGGTGCAATTGTATAAAAGGGCTAATACTTATTAAAGTACAATTTTTCTATCTCTACTTAGCTGTTGTCAAAATGAGTAATACACAGAAGTCTCACTTTAGAAGGCCTGAATGGACACAGTAAGCTTTAGTAAAGCCAAAAGATAAAACTGCAAATACAGTGTAATTCCACTGTGCTGAGGAAAACAAATAATCATAATGCCTGCTAAACTTTAAATAGCACTTATTATCTATACAACTCAGATAGATCAATATCACAATATTGATATCAGGTGTTACTTCATCAGAAGCCCATTACCAGATGGCAGTAGGAGGGGAATGTGGCTTGCTCAGTACCCTGTAGTAGTTTATTAGCAGAGATGCAAATAGAAGCAGATCTGAAGTGTCCTAGTTGAAAACTATACACACTTGGCTGTTCATCAGCCTATAGAGCTAGGATTCATAATTCTGGTTTATCCTTTACTAAACAGAAGCTTAATCCCAGGATTACCAAGCACTATGATAGTAATTAAGGGAGGGTTTCTTTAAAGGACAAATGTGAATTAGGCAACTCTTAGTTTGCAATACATGCTAAATGCCCAATTGCTCTCTTTGCCTTTTTATATCTCTTCCAATCCCACAAGCAATAGGATTAATGACATTATTTTCCAGCTGGGAAACAGAGTACAAAGCAGAACATGCCCAAAGTCAGTGAGACCCTGACCTTTACCTGAGGAGGAATCGCGGCGCTGGGAACAGCACTGCCTGCTTTACAGTTAGACAACACCTTGCTCCATTAATTTCAGGTACCTTTTCCGATTCATTAACTAAATGTGAGTCATTACCAAGAATGGAAAATAAATAACTTGCACTGCTATTTTCCTGGTTCTAATATCAGCCCTTTCCCAAAGGATAAAGCATGATGAACAGAAAATTATACAGAGAGATAATAAGCCAAGAGTCCGCGGCTGGGCCAGGTTATAAAGTGGGTATAGCACCATGGAAACTTGTAATAATTTATCATAATGCCACTTTTTAGTACCAACTGCTATAAAACAGTAATCTGACAAGATGACAAATTCTGTTAAAATGAAGATACTATAAAAAGGACCTCTTAAGCAGCATGATTAAGACATCTAATGTGAACTTAATATATGTATATGCACAAACAGGCATATACATTGTTCAAAATCTTCAGCTTGTGTAAATATCTGAAGATAAAAGCTGAGTGATACCAGATGGGAACATGGCCCACAGTGTGAATTTGCAAACTCACCATGTTCTCATCCTGCCTTACTCTTCTTCAAAACAAACCAAAGCTTTCCTAGCTCCAGGCTACTCTAGTAATGGTCTCTGGTGTCCTTTTGGCTGTCTTAAAAGATGTGATAATGGTTCCTACTCATCTGTTTTGATATGCACTGCACTAGCCAAACAAGTCTGCTCCTTCAGTTGCCTCTCGGCTTTGCCCAGATGCTCACCTCCTGTGTCGTCCTGCCTCCCCCCCAAAAAGCCCCACACCAGGACCCCACGAAATTTCTGCAGCGAGTCAGTGTGTCACCACAAAGTCCTTTGTTTACCATGCAGGATTGCGGAGGTATTCTACCATTCTGGAGCACCAGCTCACCCTTTTTCAAGGGATTAAAGATAGCCTGATTTACACCCTCCAGCTCTGCAAGAAATCTCTACTGCTTCAACCTCAAAAATCTTAAATCAGTGAAACAAGAAAACAATATTTGTGACCTAAACCAGTCATATATTAAATACTTTCTGGTCAGCAGATGGCAAACTGTACCACAGTAGGTTCTCATTATCCCAATGGATAGCTAGAGGCAGGTTATCACTGTCACATGAGACACAAGAGCTCTGCTTTGCTGCCTGGAGGAGTAGTGCTTATAAACCAAGGGAGGAGATTTCTCTGCAGTACTGACTGGCTTTCCTGCATTTACAATCTGGGTGCTTTGCTTAAACAGAGGCAAATTGAAGATTTCAAGTAGAGAAATAAAGTACCTGGAAAAGGCCCGGCAATATCAGAGATTGATGATTTTCAGTGGTAGAGAGGAAGACTGAGAGGAGACATTAACATTTTGCTAATGGACAAAAAGATGCTTTAAAGATGACCACGATTCAGTTTCTCATTAGCACTGAAGATAGAGCAAGCAGTAATGAGCTTAAACTGCAATTGAGGAAATTAAGGTTAAACAAGAGAAAAAAATTTTAAACCATTAGAACAAGGAGCTAAGGGAGGTTATGAAACCAGGAACCATGAAGGTACTTAAAGCTAAATAAATGGTCATATATTAGAGAGAATTTACTGCCACTCTGCTCAGATTTTACTGCCCTGCAATACACTGGCAAAATAGGATTAAAGCTCATTTGTAAATGAATTGAGGCCTTCTCACACAGAAATAAGTATATCTACCCGTAGTACAGCTAATTGCCGTAGTTATTCCCGTGACTGTTTTCATAGAAGTAACAGAGGTTTTACTGGCACTGGCTTCACACTGCACCTCCCAGAAAGAGGATCCTGCTAGGTACATTGATGGCAGTTTCAGAATTCAGATATCTAGTTTGCCTTTGGACTCCTCCAGCATCCTCATCTTTCCAAGGTGGGCAGGAGTCTGCAGCCCAGTGTCAGCAGCATCAGCAGAATGGACCAGGAAATGATGGGAAAGAGGTAATGATGTGAAAGAGTTAGTGAGGGCAACCACACACACAAAAGGAATAGACCTTAAAAACAAGGGGTAAGTAACCTATTACCAAAACACAGAGAGCAATAGGTACTGCTGCCTTTCACAGTTGTTGTCCTTTCAAATTTCTGAGTATTGCTGGTAGTAGTTACAGCTAACCCTGAAGATCACAGGGGGATCCTAGGTATGCAGAATAGGCAAATACCAAATCTGAGAGGGCATACAAAACTTCGTCGCTAATTTTGCAAACCAATGAGGTCAACAACACAAGCCCACAGATCTACGGGTATTTGGTCATCATCAATGTTAATATAACGTAAAAAGGAATGACTCATAGCTGCGGGAATGCCATTGCATTTGGTTCCACTTTTCTCAGCTCTTCCCTCCACTGTTTATTTCTTTATTCTTTTTTTTATAGCTTTGACTTTGCAGATAGTGGGTCATTTGGTAAAAAATAAGAACACTAAACCCAGCCTTGCCAAGGTCCAAACCCATTTGAATATGACACTACTGGCATTCAGCTTTTACTGGGGCTAGAGTTTTAGGATCAAGCCTTTAGCATCCCTTCGTGCCACAGCGCATGATGGTCTGCCCTATCTGACTTCTCTACATCCCCACAAAACCGAGTAATAGCATTAGCACCTTTCACAACCAAGAATCAGAAGCATAAAGGTGGAGTGTGATATTTTCAAAACCCTAGCTAAAAACAAGAGCTTTAGTCTTGCTGAGAGTCAATACAGAAATTATCTTATCACATATAGAAAGATTTTAGCATCCCCTAGAGAATTCTGCAGGTGGTGGAATATAACAGAATAAAGGAGCTGATTCTCTGTCCAGCTCTGTAGGATTTTAGGTCAATTTTTGTTGAACTCTGTTATACACTACAAAATACTTGCTCAATATTTGCATTACTTTTGTGCTGACAAACTGTTTACAATTATCTACTGTTGAATTATCTAGCTGAACAGTAGATAATTGAAACTCAGTGAGGATAGTAGAGGGGAAGGTGGATTTCAGTCATGACAATCTCCCAGGGTTTGATCCCTGCCAACAAATGTACCTTAAAATGCAGCATTGTTCCAGACAGAAAATGGGACTTTTTGGTCAAAGAAGAAACAGTTGAAAAGAGCTGTAATGGCAGTGTTCGAATATACAAAAAACAACTGTAGCAAACAAGAGGATGATTGGTTCTCCACGTGTCGAACTCATCAGGGTTAAAAAGCAAGGAGCTTACATTACAACAAGGGAGATTTAGGATAGTGATTATAAAAAATAACTTCCCAATCATGAAAACAGTAAGCCACCAGAACAGACTGAGCAGAGTTGACTGTGGAGACAGCAGACTTTCTAAAGCAAAATTAACTAAATTTTTTGTTTTATATAATTCAGGTCAGTCTTAATCAGACCTTGGCATAGGAGGAAAGACTAAATAGTCTCTTCAGGTTCCTTTCCTAATACTAGCCGTGTTTTCTTAAAAAAAACTTTTGGACTACAATTCTTGTTATGAAACACAAAGAAGATGATTTGTAACACTTGTGTATCCATCACCACACTCACAAAGAAACCAGTGAACCAACAACCAACACATGAACAAAACAAGGCACTGTATCAGCAACACTCACAGACAGAACAGTCCAGCTTGGCTGGAAGCATGGGTGCTTGCACTGACAAGTGCTCCTTGAGTTATCTTGGGGATTAAGATATACTTGTATAAACTGTTCTTTTTGTACTGGGTTCAAACAAGCACAGAATTGGCAAGGCATCTAACAATAATCAGTGAACCTATGCCACCATGATTCTCAGCCACATTAGTGCCTCTGTGATGGGTTTTTTCCTACCTTGCACTCCTTCCTTGCTCATCTTCATTAGCGAAGTGCCTGATGGAAGATCATTAAAATGTATTATTGTGATGCATGCTGCAAAGTGATGCCAAACAGCTGTGCTGCTCTAGTTAAATGAGTAGCCTGTTCTCTACATCCATCTTCCTAGGAGACTGCTACCCCAACAAGGCTGGAAGCCCTTCTTCAAGGTGATAATAGAATTATTGCAACTTTTCAAGGGAAAGGGAAACCAAAGCTATTCCTAGCTTTATCAGTCCCTAGACATCACATCCCTCTTCTCACGTCCTTCTGCCTCCCAGCTGCTGCTGGCATTGTCACCTTCCCTCATCCAGCTGTCACTGCTCATGACCCCCCTCAAGGCTCCATATACAACCTTGTCGATCAGTATTAGGGATGCACACTAAAAAGCAAGTAGGATAAAAGCCCATCATTAGGACTAAGTGTGGTAATGGAAGAGGAAGCTTCACTAGCTATAGAAGTCAGTTAGATGGGACTGCAGGCAGTCTGAGGAAGGTGTTTTGGAGTTTTGCTTCTTTAATTGATACTATACCTGCAATTCATGAAAAGATGGTGGAAATGTGGGTAAGTCTTGAAAGCACACCAAGCAGGGAGTTACTGCTGGTATGGCCCTTGGGGATAGTTATTCTCTCCCTTGTTAGCAGAGCCAAGATCTCCGCTATTAAGCGTATGTAGTAGTGCTTTCCTTGGGGCTGCTCCTGCTCTTGGGAAGGAGCTTTGGCTAGGAGCATACTTGAGCTCCCTGGGGATTTGCAAAGAGGTGGAGCACTGTATGATGAATATGTGTAATGACAGTAAAAATGGAGACATGCTTTTACTGCTTAGCAATGCCAACTAAGTGTTTCAGAGCTGATTAATATGCATATGTGAGTAGCACTAGGTATATTATGCGAGGGTAAATGAGGCCAGCACAAATTCAGTGCAATGATTAAATCTGGTTTTGGGTATAGCACAAAATCTGTATAGGACAAATCAATTTTCTCCATCTTGAAGCATTCATTTGCCATTCAGCTGTTAAAAGAAATTTTTATCAGAGGGATAATACAGATGGAAGAAAAGGGAATTTTCCCAGTATGCCATTCATTTTCTTTTAATTGTGATTCACCATCAGTTTTATATATGTATAAGCCCCATCTTATCTAGTGGGAAATGGGAACCATATTTTTCTGACTTTCCCCTCTTCTGCAAAATCACTGTTCTTTCAGAGGTAATGTAATTGACAAAATTTCCTAACATTTCTATCAATTTAATTTTATTTTTTTTGTTAAAGAACTTAAGATCCAGTTTCAGACCTCCCTCCAGACTTTTGTACATCATATTTCTGGTGAGTGGCTGTTTAGTAATATGAAAACAGCTGGAATTTCTTTTTTGGTATTACATCCATATATAATGGAATTAAACCTTGAAGTAATCAGTGAATTTGTTTAGAACTGAATATTGGAAAAGGAGGGGGGTTTCTAGATATTGCTTTCATCTTTGACATTACCATATTTTTTTTTTAGTCTTAGTAATTCTGCTTAGAAAAGACAGAGTAAAAACTGATAGCTGGAAATAGAAGCCAGAAAACTTCAAATTAGAAAGAGGGCAAAACTTCACAAACATTTTCAATAAAGGTTGCTACCAATTACAAAAAAAATCACTGGAGAAAGAGGCAAAATCATTAAAACAAATAATTTCCAGACAGACCTGAATGCCTCTCTGGAAGGCAAAAGTTGCTAGACGTATTTAGCTCGACTCAGAGCTCTACTAGGCAAAATTTTGCCCCACATTACTCAGGAGATCAGATTAGGTGAAAAACATTGTAAGGCCGAAATATATTATTAGTACCATTTGCAGATCATGGTTTTGGGTTTGGTTTTTTTTTCTCATTTAAGAAAAAAGAAAATTCATCAACCAGAAGGTAGATCTTGGGGCTGCATTGGAGTGTGTAATGAAGTGTGTATAAGTCGGGTGTATATAATTCCTATTTATATTATCTATCCATTTGATGGAAAATAAACTTGCTTTCTAAATACCTGCACGTGCATTTGCTGTTCCAGCTTATTCCATGTTACTTTATGCTTTCTCCGGCTTTGTTTGCTCTAGTTCTGACAATATCTGTCATGTCTAAATGAAATTATTCTTCTGCTTATTGTTACAATTGTCATCTGTTGAGACAGTTCCAGCAGCAGCGTGTCAAAAAACATGCCCCTTGGATATTCAATTATATTCTCTTTCCTGGGGTCTTCAAATGCTGTATAATGAGCTGTCCAGGAAATACGAGTGTTCATAGGATCTGCACTCCTCTTTTAATATGATTATTTACAGATCTTGAATGAATAGTTCATGAATAAGAAGTAATAGGATTAGCACAAAGCTTCCTGTAATTGAACCAATAAGAATTATAGATCACTTTGTAATACAGCTACAAGATTACCTTCTTTCCATGCATTTAGGAAAGACTGTATTTACTACTTGTCTCTGGGCTTTAAGATCCTCTGTCTTCTACATTTTGGCATGAAGAGGAAGATCTTTCTTTGTTGATACACCCTGGTAGTTTTCTTATTAATCACTCTTAAAAGATAAAATTTCAGTATTGATTTGAGCATTCATTTAAATGAGACCAAAAGTCATACTACAGGGCTAATCCTCTGCATTGTTAAGCTGTAAGAGACAAGGTAATGCTGAATGCTGTCTTTTTGTGGACACAAATCTAAACTAGAGAAAATGTAGTTTTAAATGTGGGGTTTTTCCTTTGGAAAAAATGAAGATTTTGGTCAAAATCATTCTGTTTAGTGGGAGGTGGGGAAGAGGGAGGAATCAGTAAATGAAGACCACTTCAAGAAAAAACTGAAATGACATTTTCTGAATTTCCTTATTTTGCTTTCATTCTCATTGTCTTAACTTTTAAAATTGAGTTATGTAAGTAGCCATGCATAATCAACTACTGATAAATCAAAATGATAATGGTTTGTACTTTAACCAATAGATAACTTGGACCTGTGCAGGCACAAAAGAGACCCATCTGCTTAAATATCATCAACCCACAGTGAAACATATGTTGGTTTCTCTGCTTCCCTTTCAGAAACATGGTTTAAGGGTTAGCGTTTGCCACGCATCAGTTCAACCACTCTATTACCGTATCTTAAAATTGTGAAGGCTGCTAATTTGCACTGATTGTAGTTCTTTTTCCTACATCAAAGCCTCTTGTTTGTATCATAATTAAAATATTCTGTTCCTGTACAACACAATGTTTTTGAACCATGCATCAAGCACTTTTGATTACAAAGTAAAGGCAACATTTTGGTCCTCCAGGGATATGAAAGACTTCATGCCCTGTTACCTCTGTACAAATCTCACTCCTATAACAAGTTCCACTTTTAGTGGCTTAGATGTTTGAGACCTACAGAAACAATTGGTTTTGAGCTATGAAATTACCTATAACTTAATCAGATTTTGAAATTACCTGGCATAGTCATAATATTATATCTGTTGTAAGTCTTATAAAGGTTTAAAAATAAATTTCTTACACTTCTCTAGATTCCAATAGCTGTTGTTTAATAACTTGCATAAAACAGCATGGAAGACTCATTTTTTTAGTGAAAGAAAAATAACTTAAAGTTATGATAAAACAATAATTTTACTATGACATTAAATGTACTTTCGTACACTGAGAAGTATGACTCATCTGCTCTGTCTTTTTTTCTTTTAAGTAGTTTGTACTATCACTCGCTTAGACCTGCTGCTTACAGCCATTTGCACTTACAATTGAGCTTCCAAATCAGGGCTATTGTAAACAAGATTTATATGCAAAATAATTAGATATCTCTCTCTCCCCTTGGTTTAGTAGAGAACTAATATTTTCATGTTAGAGTAATTGAATCATTACTTTTATTTTAGAAAAAGATGGTTCATATAAAGGATCACTCTGATCACGAGGGTAGTGTAGTATCTAGGGTTTTATTTTTACTCACTAATTCAACACCACAGTTCAGCTCTGGCTTTATACCAAGGACGCATTAGCAACACAGGGATCCCACCCACTGTTATTTCATCTGTACTTCATCATGAGTCATTCTTGCCTCTTACTTCTCTTCTGCGCCTTGGGCACCAGGATCAAGCAAGATGTCCAAGCTATACTGAAAATGCACAAACTCTCTTGTTACAAATGAATTTATCACACAGATCATACCACAGGTCAGCCTCAGCTGTGTGAAACAAATAGTGACATTGCCAAAAGAAAGCAACGCGGGGATACAGTGGCAATATGGAGCTGTTCCACCAGAAAAGCTTGCCAGGAAGAGTCTAAATGAGTTCCATACAGACAGGAATAGAAAATGGGGGGAAAACAAACATGGCACTCCTATATTTCTATCACAGTGAATTCCCTCCAGTTTCTAACAGAAAGAAGAAATTGTCTCATCACCTGTTAAATAATATTAGAATCATAGAATCATACAGTAGAATCATAGAAACAGACAGAAGCACAATTATTCTGTAATTGTCTTTCAGGACCACAAAAAAATCACAAACAGTGGTACCAAAGAGCATCAAGTACGTCTTTGGAAGGGGTGGGAGGGAACTTCTCAGAAGGTTTTTCTGCAGGGAAGCACTAAAGAGGTGGTGAAAGATTTCAGCATGCAGCGAAAAGAGAAAAAATTGGGGAAGTGGTAGCACAAAATATTTAGTAAAAAAACCCAGCACAATCACTCTATTATGATACTTTGACACTACATCATCCTCCCAAGCCTTATGTTTGAACTAGGATTTTTTTTTTTCTCTTTCTTATCACAACCATCTCCAAGGAATATACCAGAAAACTCATGAATAAAAATGAGACAGGAAAACAAGCAGGGCTCAGTACAAGTCATTTCAGGTTAAGGTTTTGAACTGAGTTTCAGGACATGTCTACCTAGTGGAAAGCAGCACAGCCTCTGTAATTCTCTTTTAAAACTGCAAGAAAATTAATGTATTTTGTCAGAAGTATGTATACATACATTTTATCTTCCCAAAATATTCAGCTACCTGAGATTTGAAGTCTTCTGAGAGCCAACTGTAATTTCCCACTGACTGCCAGACTTTTTGTTTGTTTTTAATTGTGAAATCACTAGCAGTTAATTCTTTATGAATTTATGTAAGCTTGTCCATGAAAACAAAGACAGGTTTGTTTTGTTTTCAAGAGTTTGTCTCCTGAATCAGCAGAATTGCTACACAGCTATAATCATCTGAACCAATAATTCAGTATTTCTTCAGTCCTGCCTGTGTTCCCCTGACTTGTAAATTCATGTAAATGGTGGTGCTATACTCTCACTAGAGGAGAACTTTCATAAAGTACTTTCTAATGTGGAGAATTACCTTCTCCAATTAGAATTTCTGCCACAAAGGTTAAATCCCATGCTTGCAACCATGATTAACAAGAAAAGGAAGTTGGAAGCCTTATCATCCTACTGCCTGCTGTCATCTGACGGGGATCAAAGCATGTTATCATGGCTCAGAGTGGAAGCTGCAGGTTTCAGCATCTGATTAGCTTTCCTTCTTTAGCAGGTCTGTTAAATGACCAGCTAATCAAAACATAAAACAATGAAAAAGCTATTACCTGCGAGAAGGCAGAAAGGTAATAACAGGATGAAGAAAACATAACAATATTATATTGGCCATATGCAGTAGGAAGAACATCAGTATGAGGGATTTAAGGCTTTGTTGGGTGGTGTTAGTTAAAAGTTTGATATGGTTCCCAAGTATGTTTTTCACTTGAAATAACAATTAATTTGTGCCCTTTGTTCCCATCTCCAAGTGTCTGCTTTTCACAGCAGCAAAACAGCTGCATTGCTCTAGGCCAGACTAATATGAATTACCAAAAGAATTGTCATTTACCCATTTAGACAATTGCTGTCAATTGTGTAACAGTTGAAAAAGTTTTCTATTTTTTATTATCCCCATGGCCAGTCTTGCACAGCTGACTAATTGCTCCATAAATGGTTTGTTTTACATGAAGGTTCACACTGCATGGAGAAGAGAGAGCATTCAAGAGGGCTTGATTAGCCAAAAGTAATAGTCAAATGTCCACCATGGGGCAATCACATGAGTCAAATAAAAATGTGTCTTTTTGCTTCGTTGCTGATCTATATGAGAATACCATGACTGTGTGTGAATACATACAATCTTGGACAGAATGTCCCACACATACTAGAAGAGTATAAAATTGTTCATGCTGAAGCACAGGCTGCTTTCCAACCTATATTTGTCTATATAAATGCATATGTTGTGGCTGCATAGCACAAACCAAAGCTAACTTTAAATTGAAAAAGAAACCTGCTCAGAATAACTGTCTACATTTTTACTTAGTGTCTTAACCAGGTTTTGAAGTCTAGGTTTAGCGTGTGGAACAATGCTGCACTCTAAACATATCCAGCTTACGAAAGTTTCCTTCCGTAACCATCCCTCACTGGGTCACTTCTGCTCAGATAGATGCAAAGGGACTTTGCAAGCTGGGTACACACAATTTCTGAGAGTCAAGACCAACAGCATTTTGGCTGACACCCAGTAGATAGTGAGAACTATGTGCTGCTAAGGTAAGTGTAACTTGCCTGCTGCCCAGGTACCAACCAGCTGGACAAGTGTAGACCTCCGATTTCTTGGGAAAGACTGATCACTGAGTTACTTCTGGTTCTGTTTTTAATTTTTCCTTAGGGTTTTGTATCATTTCATGTCAGGAGTCCTCTTTTGAATCCCATAGTTGCAAGTATCATCGATGCAACAACTTTACTCCACCATTTCATTTTTCTCATCTTGCATGGCTTTAGCTCATATACTTTCTTACAACTCAGAAACAATTTTCTGAATAAATGTGATCACAGCCACGCAGCTCTGCTGAATCAAACTGTGCCTTGTCTTACCACTAGCTAGACCTCTAGGAGAGGGGTTATGGTTCTGCTGGGAAACTGTCTTATTCTAGGTGGCTCCCGGGGAGGTGAGGGAAGGGCTCCATGTGCTGAAGACCTTTACAGACCACATTTAAGCAAAAGGAGGACCATTCAGGGTTCATTATAAGAGATTTCTTGATAAAGATCCTAGATATTCACAGTACTTTGGGTGGGAGTCCTGGAGAGGCAGGCAACTATCGAGCATGGGATGCTGAGAACATTCAAGAGGTTAACATGCAGGTGTTAGTGCTGGAAAAGCCTTAAGTTCAGTTGTCTCTTAGATAGGCAGCAAATAAAGAATTTAAGTGTGGTATGACCTGTGCCAGTGAGGGAGCGAGAGTACTGACCTGTTCTGTGAAGTCTGCTGCAAAAAGCCTGGCCTGTCAGTGAGAAAATTTTAATTGATTATTTTCCTCTAGCAGAGTTGCTGTGTCACCAGCACAGCTGGAAGCACTGCTCACAATACATGTACACAACTTCTATCTCAGATGACACCACTAAAAACATTTCTCCTCCTATAATCACAACTTCCCAAGATGAAGTGTGAAGGCCATTTCTGTGACCCTGGAGTAATTAGTTAGTGAAATGACTTACTGCGACTGCCCTGCATCCACTGTACAGGGTAGCAATCTTGCACAGAAAAGCAGAAGAGCATGCTCCATAACCAGGTTTCACAAGCTGTTACCCACCAATGAAGGTGGCATGTAAACTGATCCTGAAACTTTATACCAGCACTGACCTCAGTTCTTACAATGACTCAGGCAAACCAAGCACATAATTTTCCTCCTCTAGGCAGTTGTTTCTTTAGTAACACATTAGTAAGAGTCATCCTAATAAGGTTTGTGGGATTTAATCAGAAATATTCAGTCATCTTCTTGGGAAAGCTCTCAGTAAGATAGCATGGCTAACAGTGCTGTAGTTGCCCACTCCATGTTTAGAGCTGCCCAGGACAGAAGAGGACACTTCCTAGTTAAGAAGTGGCCATGGCTGGAAATACAAGCACCTGTATGAAGCTCCTTTTCCATTACCTGGATGACACCAGGAGATTGCTCATCCTTGCCCAGAGTGTGGTGTGTAGAGGCTGAATGGGACTCAACAACCAGGGGGTGAGCACAGCCCTTACCTTGCAAGCTGCCTAAATACACCATCCACCCTCAGGTGGGACATGGGTTAGGATGCATTGGTGGGAGAGGAAAGGATCATAACTTTCTTTGTCTTTCCTAATGTAGGTGAGTAGTCAACAAGGACTGTGCCAAAGGCTGATGTGGCCACTGCATTCCCCTTGTACACAAGGGCTTCTGGTGATCCTCCTGATGTGTTTTTTCTCCTTCAACTGCCTGCCCTCCCTCAAGGGGCTATGTGGACCTATCATGGTCTTCCTTTTTGATCATGTCAGATATTGCCAGCTCTCAGGTCAGCGCTTTTGGTACTTCTCTGTTAGCAGGCACAAAAAGAAAATGATACGGATGATATGTGTCCTGGGTTCAGCTGCGGCAGCTGGGTTCACCTGACTCTGGTCAGATCTGTTATTATCTCAACCCCTTAGGCGCCACATTGGGCACCACAAAGAACTGTTGTGGTTTAAGCCCAGCCAGTATCCAGGAACCACCCAGCCGCTCGCTCACTCCCCACCCTTCTTCCTCCCCCCACTCCTGGAGGGATGGGGAGGAGAACCAAAAGAGTGTAACTTCCACGGGCTAAGATAAGAACACTCTAGTAACTAAGGTATAATATAAACCAATAATAATAATGGTAAGGGAAATAACAAGGCGAGAGGATACAATTGCTCACCACCCACCGACCAATACCCAGCCCAACCCGAGCAGTGATCTGGGCCTTCCAGGTAACTCCCCCCAGTTTATATACTGGGCATGACGTGCTGTGGTATGGAATAGCCCTTTGGCCAGTTTGGGTCAGGTGTCCTGTCTCTGCTTCCTCCCGGCTTCCCCTCCTCCCTGGCAGAGCATGAGACTGAGGAAGTCCTTGGTCGGAGTAAACATTACTGAGCAACAACTAAAAACGTCGGTGTTACCAGCGTTGTTCCTAGACTGAAAGTCAAAACCACAGCACTGCACCAGCTACTAAGATGGAGAAAAAATGACTGCTGTAGCTGAACCCAGGACATATGTCAAATGAACAGAGAACCAGAATCACATTGTTTTCACGTGTGGAGGAGGTGACCTCTAAAAGCAGTTGGCTCAAAATATTAAAATCAGTCAACACTTTTCAAGATCTCTTAAAATACTTATTTCTCTATTGTAGAGGGAGTAAGGTGTCCAAGTTCTTAAATTGTCAGTTGTTTAACTAAAATGGGTTAGATTGATACACTGGTTGATTCATAGTTCCAGAAAGTAAACATCACCCCCAAGTCATCCTGCCACTGCAGTTATAAAAATTAAGTATTTCTGGAATGTTCCTTAGTTAATCTACAACCCCATGTTTTGTACACAGGCCTTTGCTTACTAGATTTCTGATCTAATTGCAATGTATTATTTTAGTCTATTTTTTGGTATTACCTGATAACACATACAGACAGAATTTACAACCTCAACTTCTATCATTTGAGCATTCAGAAATCCTCAGAAAGGACATAAATCTACCTCTTCTGCTATTTACAGCTACAGCAAAGAAACCCTAGAGCTATAAAATTACCTGCTGGCAGTCCAATTTCTTTGCAGATTTCTGAGTCAGAAAAATTTAATACTTTACCAAATAAAAAGTCTCCTCTGTGCAGGGAGTGCAGAAGCAGGCAGGAAGACTGGGATTGGATATCCCTCGTTGTCCAGAAAGGGATCTCTGGTGTAGCCACACAGGAGCACACAGGCTCACAGCAAGTTTTCAGCACCAGTGGTAGAAAAGTGGGAGATCTCACCTCCCTGCAGAACAAATTCTGCGGCTTGAAAAAGACACTTCACATGGCTACAGTAACCATTTTGTTGTGAACTGCTGTAAGGAGCAAAAAGGGAATCCATACACCATATACCCCAGTAAAAGAGGGAGTCAGTAGAGGTGGTCTAGGTCTCCTGGTGAAAATCCTCTATGCCAACACCTGTGTTTCAGGATGAGAGTCAGGGGACTATCTTACTTTACTTCAGATCTCTTTCCAAACAATACACAATTAACCAAAAGTGATCTAAGCACCTATGTGGGAGACTGTCCTGGTATACTTGACTAAACATACGTGTCAGCTTATTCAGGAAAGGAAACCAGTAAAAACTACTCGTCATCTTAGGTAGGTCTTGAAACATGAAACAAAAGAGCAATGAGAGGGAAGTGGAAAAAAGACAAGACGCAAAAGGCAAGACTCCAGGGAGCTGTGAAAACTTACTCTGTTGAAAGTTGTGTTTCAGCTACAGAACAGAGTACGTGATGGCATGCGATCTAGCCTGCAATATATATCACTGTTTGCTAAAAACTAAGAACCAGGCACTTCTCTCATCCTACAGCAATGCCTTGAAAACAATATTGGCTTTCCTTTCTAAATTGTTTCTACAGCCTCAAAGTACTCTGCAGCCCCCAAAATACAGTGTAGATGGGGTCCCATCCAGCCACCATCCTTTCTGGAAACAGAACTTTCTCCCACAGAGGTGCTACTATGTATAAAGGCATGGTTTTTCTGAGCAGGGGGTGTCAGCAGAAGAGCAGAGAGGGCACTTTTTGGGAGGTTCAGATAGCTGCCTCCACTGGCAGGGGCTCATGCACAGGCAGCCATAGCAAGCAGCAGAAGTTGAGGTGTTTGGGGTTCAGGCTGCCCTCCACACCTGTGTGGATGTTTCAGTTTTACCTAATCCAGCCCAACTTGCTGTAGGTCATGGTCAACATGGTGGTTGGCACCATCACCTTGCCTTGACTGAACTGAATGCCCCAGGGCCCAGCACTGGGACGGGGAGCAACTGTGCTGGGATTTGGGTAGGATCTAGACTACTCCTTTGCCTCCATCCTCAGTAAGAACAACTCCTCTTTGCTATGCTTACCATACATGTGTAATATGAGGTTGGCACTGAACATCCTCAGGTTTACAGAAAGCTAACAAAACAGCCCTGGGATCCCTAATTGCTGCTTCCTTCATAAGGCTGCTCTATAGCCACTTTCACATATTCAGAACCACCTTTTAGAGGGGAGAACAGAATAAGTACTGCAGAAAGCCATTGCTGTGTGGATTTTCTTGCACTGCTCCCACAAGAGAGGTAAGGTTTCAGTCTCAGCAGAATAACCTTGCCATAGCCTGCAGTAACTGAAAGCAATTTGGACCTGAGGTAGCTTTGATTTCACTAGGTTGTACTGAGGTTACGCCAAAATAACTCCTTTGCTATTGTTTTGTCCACTTCTGCCAGCTCAACATAAACAAGGAAGAAAATACAAAGGCTTAACTGCCCTTTTAAAGAATGAAGCCCTGTCACTCACATGACTACAATAAGGACTCTTTCGGAGCAGAGGCGAGTTGCTCCAATTCACCTCTTTTGGCTTCTGCCACAGTCCCACATAAGGTGCTTCTTGCTGGCAGAAGATGCTGGTGTTGGCAAATGCTCCCCAGAAAGCTGTATCCTCACTGGCAAAGATCTCCACCACTCTGTGTGGGAACAGGACTCTGGAAAGCGTATGGATGGCTGGCACATGGCGAGAGCCACAGCGGGGCTTGCTAGCTTTGAACATCCAGGCAGTTTTCACCAAGACAACGTCTGTGCTCTGAACAGCTGGAAAAGAATGGCTGAGCACAACTGCTGAGTTTAGATTCAGACCGGCAAAACGCATCCTGTCCGCAACATCAGAGGGCAGTGTTTCCTTGGGAGCATTGCGGTGAGGCGAGCGGAATCAAACTGCGGATAACCCAGAGGTGAGTAGATGTGGAGATATTTTATGTTTGTGCTAAAAAGCATTTGACTTTATTAAAGGTGGCAGCTAATTTAGGAACTGGAAGAAGGCAAATTGCAGTTCCGGTCACAAAATAAATCGTTCCAGTACCACCCGCAGCTGAATAGTCATGACATGCTGCAAATAGATGCTACAAACAGAACAGGCTTAATGTAGATTGGGGTACATAAAGCATAAATATGAATGAGCCCAAAAAAATCCATAAGGAAGTAAAATAAAACTGGAGAAGTAATTAAGTATGGCAAAATGGAACAAAAATCAGCAATAGTAAAAAGAAAGCATTCTAAAAATGAAGTGAGAGCAACAATTGCACTAGATGCATTGGGGCAGGTGTAGTTTTAGAAATACCCATGAACCTGCCAATGATACTTGGTGGGAACATTGCAGAAGGCAACCTGTTAGTGTCAGAAAGTGTAAGATCTACTGGTTTTAGAGCAAACCTAGATTGTGCTCGTGCATCAGTGGCTTCCTGAGCATCTGTGTACCTATGGACCTTCACAGCGCCATCTGCACAAACACATTGAGACTGACTGCAGCAGCAGCCTGAAAGATGGTTCTAACCAAAAGCTATTGCTACCACATGGAGTTTCTGGAAAGCTGCTATGAACTGAACTGGAGGTTCCATCACAGTTCCCAGCAAGCAGCTGTCCACCCTGCTAAATGTCATGGGAGAGGCTGCCAACAGCAGGACTTTGCACTCTTGGCAGCAGAGCCAAGGACTGGCTGTGGTCCTGCCAAGATAGTCAGGTTGTCAGTGCAGTGTGCAGCCTGGGCTTTTCTGCTGCCTTTGGACCAGTGCTCCAGGGGGGTTTTTGTTTTGTACAGACGAGAGGGGAAAAGATGTTTCAAAACATAAGCCACACCTGCAGTGGATTAGGAAATAAAAAAAGGGAGAAAATAGCAAACCAAAAATGAAAGAGACAGTAGCTACATAAGAAATAAACGGCAGTGTCAGGCTAAATCAAAGATCAAGGCAGCTCATCTTAGCTCCACAGGAGCGTGAGAGAAAACAAGTACAGGATGTTTTTCAGATCCTCCTTCACCTCCTTCAAAGGTAGTTAAAATCAAGCAAAACAAATTCACTTCCACTAATTTTCCCCTGAGCTGCTCATGAGAATAGAACTTTCTGCTACACATTTTACCCTGTTTTGCAAAAAGTGTTTCAGAGGCACTGAAATTTATGTGTTGTTTCCAACAGTTCAACATTACCAAACCGGTCACTAGGAAACAATCTCCGTCACAAATGGATCTCTCCTTTTGAGCCAGCCCCAAACTGCAGATACTGACCAAAAATTGGAGCCTAATCTGAAATCCCAGCTAGCCGGGGCGGGGGGAGAATTGGCAAAACACTAAGGGTGGGTCCCTGCGTTGTTACTTTGTCCCAGCTAGGATACCTTTGAATTTTTTCCCAAAGGCTTACCCTCCTGAGGTCTCCAATCTGTTTTTCATTTAAAGAATAATGTCACTAATTAGCCAAAAAGCACATCTCACTCCAAATCAAGACAGCATACTTGTCCATTGCTCTTACTTCATAAATGTCACTAATTCTTTTCCTCCCTACAGTCTAGTACATATCTGCCCCAGATAGAACCGTGGTTTAGACTTAGACTTTTATTCATGTCCTTTCTCAGAATATCTCTAACTGTAATTTCCATGTCTGCCTATACATGGACTATAGGAGCGACTTCCTGGCTGCTACTGTGTGAACAGCATGACTGCTCTAGGAAACCCACAATATCCTCACTACATCAAAATAGACTACCAGTTGTACTAACAACTACACACTGCAAAAGATTACTGTCATCTATCAGGAGCAGCGTTAGGATTAGCATTAGATGAATATCTATGCAACCCTTGCATATCTAATTGCTCTGCAGAGGTCATTTTAATTGCTGCAGAAAGAGTTTCTCTCTTGTGACAGTTACTTTTTTAAAGACATGTTTACACACTGGAGTCAGTGACCAGTGTGCATTTTTGCAAATAGCTTTATGTCCTGTGCCCTACCCTGGAACCCTCTTGGCAGAGTGGAGCAGGAGATTTAAAAGCTGCTAAAATCTCTTGTTTGCTGACACAGGCAAGGCAGGGGGACGTAGATATGATCTGTACTGACCCAGTTCAAACTAGACAATCAGGGTGCTGTCCTTCATGCCCCATCTCATCCCAGCATCTGTCTGGGGGAGAAATGCAGGAAGCAATTCCACCCCACATTGGTGGATCTCACCACGTAGTCTCTAACCTAACTCCCCTAGTGCTACCAGCTGGCTCGTGTGCAAGGGCAGGCAAAAGGGCTGCACTTGCTGCAGTGCACCCAGGGTTAAGGAAGGCACCTTTCTGCATTTTGTCAGCTCTAATACTGCTATTGAGATTCCTGCCAATATATACCACAGACCATAGTAATAATAGGTTTTTAATTTGAGATTATTTAATTAATCATCTAGTTAGATACAGACTGCACAATCTAATCTGCTCTCAAACTCCCAGAGCTATCTTTACTGTGCCTTAGGTCCACAAACAGAAAGTCCATGAGCCGTGAGAACACCATACTTTGGAGCCTGGGCTTCAGACCTGTGGAAATACCAATTCAGCATTGATGGCTGATACTGTGGTGATCCACATCATATCATGGGAATGTCAAAAGTCAGGCTTGGGAACTAAAAATAAGAAAACTCCCAACCAATCTACTGCTCTTTCCTCCCACACAGACCCCAAACTACTTCACCTCATTTTATAAATTACTCCATTCCCAAATCCAGATCCAGAAGAGTATGAGAGCTTTGCAGATGCTTTTGGTTCACTTTTTTGTACCATAACTACTGACAACAATTTTCTTCACATTCGCAAAGCAGAAACTAAAGGCATTATTCATTTCCAAAACCTTCTTTCAACAGATGGACCCAGAGACTACACCTATACCAATAAATTATGCCCAGTGATTTCCTTGAGCCCTGTGCCAGTCTTGTCCATATCCATAATTAATAAACTCCTGCCCAAAACAAGAGATTGGCATACGAAGTGTTTTGGGGAATGGTCCCTGGATTGTCCTAAGTTCTAAACTGTGCCTGGCAAACATCTGGGACACCCCTGGCCGGCAAAGGTGCAGGATCATGCTGACAGTTTACTAACTAGTATGAATGATTGTGTTCCTGTGTCTGGGAGCCAGCCCTGGCACCACAGAGCTTACTAGCAGAGAGGCAGCCACAAAGTCTCGGCAATGACAAGTAGCAGATCATAACTCAGCCTCATTTCTCCAGCATGGGAATTCACTGAGGACAACCCAAAACACCAGGAGCCACTCTGTTACACTACATTTAGACCCATCCCCCCCTACTGAAACGAGTGCTCTCACTCTGGCATTTACTGCTACAATCAAATCATTACTCAGCCACCAAGCAGTCTCGCATGTGTTTAGACAAAAAGCTTTTTGCATGGCCCTCTAAGTGCTGTACAAACTACCCCTCAGCTTTCAGATTTCAGCCAGTGTCAATAGCTGTGGATAATGGTTACATTAATCAGTTACATGGGATTTGCCTTCCTAGACCCCTGCTTTTGTTAATATACCTAGCTCTTGCAGAATGATAGGAGAGCTCTGTAAGGGATATTTACTTCTTTCAGGAAAACAAAACAAAAAATCCTCCTTACAGCCAGTTGTATGTTTAGTGATTTTGGAATGATCAATTTTTGCAAGTTTAAGTGGAAGAACCTGTCCAAGAGCAGCACTGTTCTTAGAAAGAGTAAAGCAGGCGGCTGCTGAAAACCAGGTCCCAACAATGCCCCAGCCTGAATTTGGAAACTGTCTGCAGTTAGCTAAACTGGATCCTTTTGAAAATTCAGACCTTAATCTTTTGTTGTCATAACAAGAAGTTAAGATTAGGTATTTAGCATTCAGATTACCACATCTGAAAAAGGATATGCCAAGAGAGTATCAATACTTTGCAACTCTCAGTGCTGCTAATGATTTCTATTTCACATGTGTATCTCCAGTGAGGCTCAGACAGCACTTGAGTGTAGTTCAATCTTCCTCCGGAAGTCCGTCTTTGAATGGGTGAATGTATACTAATCTTTTACAAACAATAGTCTGAGCCTGACAGCAATTTTAAAGGCTTGCAGGGATGTTGATGATTGCCAACAATTTTAACAGAAATGTGAATTACTAGCAAGATTTTTCAATACATAATTTTGGCGGTTTCATTTCTGCTCTTTTCAAATCAAACTGAAGTAGAGTTTCTGGAGTTTGCGTTCAAATTTCTGGTGAACTGAGTTTGAACTCAGCTTACATTTTTATTAATTCTGTGTAATTTTCCCAGAAATCCTGCTACTCTTCTCTTTAAATCCAAACCATCTGTCCACAAGTTTCTTTAACACAGAAGTGAACTTTTGGCTTTACACATCAGATTTCTATGGTTCACAGTCAATCTGAAATCAAAAAAGTCTGGTTCATATTCTGTTTCATTAATTGCATGACAAAAAGCTTATGAACTATTGAAAATGGATTAAAATATGAACACATTCCTTCTAATTGCACTAAATCTTGAGACAGACTTCAGCAATCATACTTCTTAATGAGAAGGGAAAGAAAAAACATTGCTCTAGCACATTATGAAATAGTAAATGCCCTTCTTTCTATGCAAGCTGCAAAAAGAGATCCACCTATTCCTCTGTATGAGAAGCATTTCCACCTTTCTCTCCATAAGCTTTGTTTGCTGAAACTTTTATCTTTAACTGGACTGAAACTCAGCATTTTCAAGCTAGAAACACATCTGCGACTGTACACAAAAAGCATCCTGGAGATAGGAGACAAGTGGGAGCCTTGAAAACCCAGTCCCTTCAACACAGAAGTGAGATTGAGGCAGAATGTAGTTGGTTCTGTATTAGTCCATTAGTAAGACTAAATGCACCCACACATAGAAAAGAAACAAAGATCTAAAGATCTTGCCTGATTTTTTTCTATACTGCCAGAGTCCTGCTGATGCAGTGTCAACACAATGCTCTTGCTGTGTGAAGCAGGCTAGTGATGGGAAATTGCCCAAACAATTGCCATCAGTTGCTGGTTACTCAGTATTTCAACAGTTGAAAGAGAAATTATTATCTAGTTTGAACTTGAACCAAGCAAAGAGTACTTTTGTCCAGAAAATCAGCCAGTTGAGGCAATAGATAGATACAGCTTTAGTTACCGGACTTGCAGATTCCTTTTTATTTACATACCCTCTGACTCAATTCTTTGCATTGCAGATACCTTCCCAAATTTTGCCTGCTAATCAAATCTATTCCACTACCAAATTTATGCTGGAGATGACTGTTTATTTAACACCCTCCATAAACTTTATCTTCATTAGCCTCCAGACATTGCCCTGCTGGCTCCAGAGTCTTTGGATTATTTCTGCTTCTTGGAGTCTACAGTATGATCAGACAATGCCCTTTTACCAAAGGGCTTTGCAGCTTACTTAGGTGGATGGTGACCAAAATTATGAGGCTTTTCCTGTGGTACACAAAAGCAAAGGAAGAGATCTGCTCTTCTTTTTAGGTGCCCCGCCTGTATCCCTGCCCACTGAAGCTTCCCAAGTGTCATACATGATTCCTATGTGTATATATAGAGCACTCCTGTGGCCAAGGAAATCTCATCTCCCATGAGGTTCTCCTTTTTCTTGCCACTTTCCAGCCCTTATGGACCTGCAGTCTCTTTACTGGAGCTGTAGAAGTAGCACCAGTGAGAGTCAATAACAACATCCAATACCAAACACAAAAAAAGAGATCAATCGTTTGAAGGCTAATGATGTTATAAAACTATTATTAATTCAACAAGGCCGGACTTAAAAACACACATTGAGACTGCTGGGTCTAACCCAAGGTTGCTTTGCAAACTATCCTTGTGCATATTAGCATCGACTTGAAATGCTAAGAGCTCTGGTCTTGGAATGGGTAGAAAGATCTCTGGCTTTGTGAAGGCAGCACTGTAATTCCTGTGCATACCACCTGCTATTAAAGCAATTTGTAATGATACTTCCAGGCTTCATACTACGGCACTTGTGCCATGTTGTGCATAGCCTGATCTTATCAGTCTGCATAACCCTATAGGTCCCACCATGTCCTTGACCTTCCATCCCTTCCTGGGGCTATGGCAAAGTATTTGCACAGCTACGTGGTAAACAAAGCTCAGGGCTGGGAAATACCCTTGCTTTTCTCTGCACAGTTTATGGTACTCTTCCCTCTTCCCTGCTAAGTGCAGAGAAGAAAACCTCCCTACTCATAAAGGAAATTTTAATATCCTCTGTGTATTAGGTTACTGCTGTACCTTGTACTACAGCACAGAGGGGCACACTAACGGGACCTGTAAACCACCTCCCAGTTTTGTTGTGGTTCCTAGAGCATGTGGGCATTGGGGAACAATGCAGCTGTGCCAGTGAGGATGTCCTTAAGGATGTCCTACCAGAGGTCATATACTAATTCACAGACATCACTTGTGATACCAAATAATAATTTTTATTTACAAAGCTTCCTTCTGCCACTTTGCATGGAGTATTTTAGATTAGCTATCCTGCCCTGTTCCATGGGTCTGCGTTGCTCTCAGTAGATACTGGAGATAGTCTGCCTGTGCCAGGCATTTGTGGAAACGGTTAAGTAATATTTGTTTCCACTTTCTGAATACTGAGTTTTGAGCCCTGCATGGTGCCAGCAGGGTTTGCAGAATTAAGCCCAGGGGATCTATGAACACAGAATTGCATATGCTTTTAGAAATATTAAGTTTCATAACAGGCTTATGCAGTAGATAATATCCATCTGGATTATGGATGAATACTGGTGCTTGTTGGAAATGTGACCATTAGCATCATCTACAAAAGCACCCTTTTAACAGTACTGGTTTTCTGTACTCCTCTTTCTCTCTCCCCACTGCACAGTATATGAGTTATATACCTGACTTTTTCTGAGCTACCAATATTTAAATTTACAGAGGGCTAGGATGAAGTGGAGCAATGCGAAGTGTAGCACAGACATAGGGCAGTGGTAAATCAGAAATTTTATTACTCTTCTCTTATATGCACATTTCTTGTATGCTTTGTATGGAGGCACTAATTTGAAATTATTTTGGATGTTTTGCAATGAGGCATACAAATGCAGAAGAGCTCTACAAAGCCATCAAGAATTAGTACTTCTACACCGAAATGCCTGGTTTACTCAGGCATGAGAAAGAAGACACCTTAATCTTTGTTCAGGAGGCAAGGGGTGGAGACCAGATGCCAAGATTCAAGAACACCAGGCATCCAGCAGCAGCTGCTCTCTCTCCCCATCCTTGCACTGCTGAGAGGATCAATGAATAAAAGCAGCTTAAACACAAAGCTGCCTGGAACAACACATGGAGAGTTTTCTGAGGAGGGAACTGTTAGCTGTGTTCAGAAAGGCAGGACTTCCAGTGTATCCTTTCATAATAAGGAAGATGACACTAAGAAAACAAAGTCTGTCCGTTTTGTCATGATTTTGTCCTCTTTGTGTTCACTGCTTGCAGGAAAATGGGAAGACACCGATCAGTTTCCTAAGGAAGCCTTTTCTCAGGCAAGATAAAGTGTGGATTGGTTGTTGTGGGGCAGAGGAGTACAGACTTGCCAATTCCTTTGACATGCACAGGATGCAGTGTCACCCTCCACATACCCAGTGTCACAGGGCTGTTTTCAAAAGGCAAGGACCATCAAAAGCTCAGAACAATAGTTCTCAATATGCTAGGCCTTGGGTGCTTGAAAAGCATCACTAATAGAAAGAATAGACAAAGAGGATAGTTTTAGACATTCATTTGTCTTCAACCACGAAGATCCTAATATGCCATTGGGGAGCTTCCCTACCCCAAAGTGTTTCACAGTGACACGTGACTCAAATTGGGAAAAGAGATAAGAGTTTGTTATCAACAGTGGGGAAATCCCTAGAATAGTGACGGAATTGCGTTAGAGAATATACTATCTTAGAAAGACATCAAAACCCAAATCAAGAAGATGAAGCTGAGGTGTGACCTCAACCAAATGAACCTTAGTACCATGTGTGGAGGTGCAGCCACCAGAAGACTTCACACACATGTGCTCTCCTGTGCTCTCACAGCAACAGCCACGAATGCTCAGGGAGCTCCACCAGAAATCTCCAGACACCCTGAGAAGTACAGCATGCCAACAGGACAAATGGAGACAGCACCCTTGTGTGACTAGCCATCCTAGAGCTTGATAGCTTCAAGTAGTCTGCTATAATGAGTGTGATCAGTAACACAACCTGACAAATTAGTCAGTTCAACCCAGGGTTGGCTATCTGCTAACTTTACATTGGGGATGGCATCACAACAGCTAATGGTGACACTTCATGACCACTAGTACTAGAATTCAACATATTTCATTTCTACTGATTAATTGGGAGAGATATAGCAGGATTGTAAAAATCAGCTGGAGTGCTGCTGGTCCCAGTCACGTCCTTTTAAGAAGCACCTAAATGTCAAGTGCCTGTGAAAAAGTTTAACTAAATTGTATTTCTAAGCTCAGGATATATAACACCTGCCATTCTTACCAGGATAAAATTGAGAGCAGTATATTCTGAAACATACAACATATGGGTTGGGTTTCTTTTGGTGGCTAGGTTGGGAACAGATTGCCTCCCAAGATGACTTACTCAATTTCTGCAATTTTTGGCAATTCCAATGTTGCTTTTCATTGGATGAGCACTCATTTTCAATCATATGAATAGGAATAAAGTTTTAGATTATAAGGCATTACTGTGTGTGCAATGGGAGCACTCTAAATGGTGATTTGCTGCACTATACAATGCTGAAAATTATTTCTGTATTTGAAATGGATAAACTGCTTTAAGAAGCAGCAAAAGTGTGAAAGGAAGAAAATCGCAGAGACAAGATCACCCATTATGTTACATTATATCACGATTATGCTATGCTTATATTATTACACAATATTATTTGTATTGTGGCTTCATCTAAAGATTCTGGGTGAAGTTGCAACACTATCAAGCTAAATCTAAGGGAAGGTGAAGAATTTTACAGGTAGGAAACAGAGACACAAAGGCACCTCTTCAGCACCAGCGGTAAGAATTCAACATGGACCTTATGAAGCCCAAAGAGGTCTCCTGGTAATAAAGAAAGGAATAAGCACTTCAAGGGCACAGGTCATCTGATCTAGTTCAGGACATTCACCGCACCCAAGATTCCTATTTCTCCTCACTGTCTCCAAGTAGAGAATCTTGGGGCCACAAGAGGATGAGGCTGCTCCAAGCCTGGGCAAACTCAGACTGCAGCATGAGAGTCAAAATTAGTCTTACTTGCCTTCGCTTCCTTAGCACCCTCATATGCCTGTGCATGTCTGCAAAATATGCTGTCTTTCTTTCTCTTATGTCTGAAGACCTTAGTACAGACTGTCAGAGCAGAGCACACCCTAACAAAATGTTCCTAAGCTTTGATATTTATGCTTGTATTAGATTCAGGGCCTGCTTACAAGAGTTACCTGTACAAGTACGTGTGAAAGTTTGTCTAGATATGGTCAGTGGACTGCATCACACTAAGGTTTGCTCCAGCTTTTTAGTTTATCTTCCTCCTTTGCCAACAGGTATTTGAAATTAGTTGCATAAATGCCTGAAGAAATATACATAAAATTATATCCAAAAGAAGTACATCCAAAGCACAGTAAATGATGAGTCTAAGCACTTCAGAATTAGAAAACAGAAGAATTAAGTTTGTCTGTGCAACATACAGCTCCCAGCAGCTTCCACTTTCCCTA
>NW_009922777.1:26489-74933 GCF_000696875.1 Nestor notabilis
TGAGTTACACACTTTATTTTTTTCCAAACAGGAATCTCTTCTTTGTACACTGAATAAAATAGTTATTTATACATCTTTTTCATTCAGTGCAGTTGCCCTGAGCTTTCTAGAGTTCATACCATCAAAATATGTACTGATGATAAAGCATTTGCTTCCTCCAGGCTACCTTTGCAGCATTTTCCCCTGCAGCATCTGCCTCAGTCTGTCAGATATCTTTGATGCAGAGCAGTAGTTTCAGCAATGCCTATAGGGATCCAAGTGGAAGCAAGTGGGGAGCTGAGAGGACACAAAGCCTTTGGCCAGAGCAGGGAGAGCAGGCAGGGAGCACCACCAACAGCAGGGCCCAGAAGGGAGATAGGAAGTTGGAGACCAGAAAGAATTATGAAGGTGCAAGAAGTAGGAAGTGAAATGGAGGAAGAGAAGGTGAAATCTGGTATACTCAAAAAAAACAGGAAAGATGGAAGGTCTGAGAGGGGTTGGCCAGAGCAGGTGGGAGCAGGAAGGGATCTGGAAGGCCCCAGCCCTTCAGAAACCTGAAGGGAAACGCTTCATGCCCTGCTCCCAGCCACCCTGGCACTGTCCCAACAGCCTGTACCATCTGCTGCCTGCAGAGGAGATACAAACCTGTACACCACCTGGTTGTCCTCCATGCCAGGCTTGAGCAAAAGACAATTCGGACTTGCAAAGGGAAACAGTGAGGTCCCTTAGGCTGTTGAATGGCCCCATTGAAGAAACAGCAGCAGCCTCACTGTGTAATTTGTTTCCAAGTAGATTGGCCAATGGTATCAAAAGAATCGCTCTTATGCAAGTCTATCTGGAAAGGAAAAGAGATTTAGAAAGACATTCTGCTTCCTTTTCTAATGATATTGGTAAGATATAATTGCTCTAGCCTCCTGCAGCTTGCAGGAGAGGAAATCTAAGCCTTTCTCTTGGCACTCCTATGTCACAGGGGTAAAGGAACATATCTTCCTATCTTGCGGTAGCTACCTACATCCAGACAAGTTCTAGGATTGACCCCCTGAGACCCACTTTGTCACACTGTAGTATTATTATTAAACATAATTCAGGTTGGAAGGGATGTCTGGAGCTCAGAGCTAACTTCAAGGTTCACACAGGTTGCTTGGGCCTTGTCCAGTCTCGTTCTGGGTGGAGGTCTCCAAGGCTGGAGATCCCACAGCCTGCCTGGGTGCCTGGTCTAGTGTCTGATGACTCTCACAGCAATTTTTTTCCTTATATCTAATAAGAAATTCCCTTTCTGCAATGGGTGGCTGTTGCCTCTCATCCTTTCACTGTTTACCCTTGAGAGGAGCATGGCCCTGCTGTCTCTCACCCTCCTAGCAGAAAGCTGAAGTACACCATTACCTGCCTCTGCAGACTTATTTTGTTCAAGCTGAAACAGTGGAGCAACTGGCCTATTCTCTTCAGACAACCTGTGCTCCCATCCCATGGCCATGCCACCTTTCTGTGGAGTCACTCAATCCTTTTCAGTATCTATCGTACCAGGGCATCCAACATCGGCTGTAGTATCTCAGCCTCCTGGCTACACTAAGTGATTGGTAGGTATCATTGCAACCACATGGTGTTGACTTAATGTTCACCTTGCTCTCTACTGCAGCCCAGGCCCTCTTGCTACAAAGACTGTACCCTCGTCTGATGGTGTCTGTCCCACATGAAAAGCTTTGCACTTGGCATCTATCAGACATGAATGTTGCTGGTGGCTGATATCTCTAACAAGTATTCATCCAGACAGTTAATAATTCCAGATGCCAAACCACAGTTGACAGGCCACATGCAATATTAGCCAAAAGTCCCATGTCCCTCAATACACCTAAGGCCATACCATTGTCACTTGTGATTTCCTTTTGTTGTCAAGTTTCTGTGACCAGACATGTCTGGGATGTTGCCAAAGGTGTTTTTTCTCATTGAGCTTTTGTCAGTAGCCAGCAAGTGTTCACAATAGCAATGAAGGGCAGATTTGGAGATGGGGAGTGAGGAAAGCAAGTGGTTAACACCGAAGGGCAAAGCAGCTGATCTATCATAGATGGGTTATCAGATTTCTTAATTTGCTTTTGCTAATAATAAATGTGCAAACTGTTGAAACCTTCAAATAAAATCTTGATTTTGATAACTTGATGAAACAATTTTTTAGATATCTAGGTTCTAAAAGGGACTCTGAAAAACACATTAACCCAAGATAAAAAATGCTCAGTTATGGCATAGGATTGTAAAATAGAATGTGATAGAACTATTTTGAAGTTTGTGTTGTCTGTCCCATGCATATTTTCAGACTCATCTCCTTTCTGGGAAATGTTACACTCATTTGATTTTCAAGTAATTTGTTTTATTTTAAAATACTTCTTTTTAAATTTAAACACCACACACAGTCTGATGATGATTTGGCATACACAGTTGTATTTTATTTTTAGTCTCATGACAGATAATTTCTAAAGCAGGGATTCTGAATAGCTATTCTTCCTCATCTACGATGTTTTTCTTGTAGTAAGCCTGCATAATACAGTAAAGGAATGTTCCCTGTCTTGGGAAAGTACTCTATGTCTTCTGAAATATTTTTGTATAATAATATGGGTATAGATTAATTTCAACAAGTACATCTGTGTGTATCACCAGTTTTAATTCTAAGTAGTGAATACAAAGTTTCAAGAAATCCAAATGCATAAATCCTGCCTGAAAATTATCTGGAATTCTTTTTGCAGTACTGAATTTTTCTTTGGCAGTATATACATGTGCTTGACTATTTTTAAACCATTTTGGAAGTTTTCTACATTGCTGGTACTGATTAAGAAAACCCTAGTTTTTCACTCATTTATGGGTACATAATAAAGGAAAAGTACAGAGTAGATGAACTGACAGATCAAACTATTGATAATACTACAGTAATCTTTTTGAGAACTGGATCAAATTGGGTCAACAGGGACACAAAGACAAAAATGTTATAATTCTAAGTTGCAGTTGCTAGCCCCACCAGACTTGCAGATCTTGAGGTTGTCAGGCAAGAACCTAAAAGCTGGAGATGAGTAAGGTCTAATTTGACAGCCACTGAAAACAGAGGTGAAAAACATCATAATTAAATACCCATAGGATTCTAAACTATCTGTCTCAAAAAAGAAAGAAACAGGACCAGGAAGATTGTAGGGAAGAGCAACAGGGATAAGCACAGTTACTGGATGGCTTTCATTAAAAACAATAACTAAATAGACTAGGGAGTCTTAGTCTGGAGGAGAGAAGATTCCAGGTCTTTGGCTTGCCAGGTGGAGAAAAAGTTGTACTACTTGATGAGAAGTTAATTATCACACTGAATGAGCAACACAGGAAGATGCTTTATGAAATATCAATTTAATCAAGATGGTCATAATGCAACGTCTCATGGTTGTAGTACACTTAAAATATTCTCTAACCAGCTACAACAAAGCAAAACGTCATAGTGACCCGTGACTAGCATTCGACTGGATGAACTTCTATAGGCAGGGCAGCTCATTTCTTTAAAGACTCAAATTCCCTGTTAGCATTTTTTAATATATGTGAAAAATATTTTATTTTAACATCTGTGAGACTGAGAAGAATTAGTCCTTGTTGACAGGTAGCAGCAATTTGACATATCATGGTTAATCAGTCTGAAGTGCTAAGCAGGCAATATGTAGCAGAAATCACAAGTGAGCCCTTTTCTCCTAAGTCATAGAATCATAGAATAGTTAGGGTTGGAAAGGACCTTAAGATCACCTAGTTGTTACTGATGTTACACAAAAACCACTTACATGATCATTGGGAAGACAGCACATGCTGTACATCCTCTGCTACCTGATGGTGGCTAAAAATGTCTGTTGCTGAACAGGCTCAAGCAAACAGGCCACAGCCAACTGCTAGATCCCTGGGCAAAAGCCTGAAGCAACAACTTCATAAATCTTCTGATCAGAGCGAGGCACAACCGCACCAAGCAGGAACTTCTATAAACCATGCTCATTAATGCCACAATACTTACACTACCTACACTGCAGTTTTCACTGACAACTAGTCTTTTCATTTAGAGGTGTATTTTCTACCAGATATCCACATCCAGCAGTAGATGTGTAACACTGCTGCTAAAATACCATGAAGAGGTGAACTGGGGAAGTACATAAAGGAAAATGAAAAGCAGAAGTGCTTAAATAACAGCCTCAGTGAGCTGTCTGAGCAGAGTATGTGACAGTGGGCTGGAAATCTGGGTAGAAGAGGATTTAAAGTGAGATACCAAGAGAATTTCCTGCACTGGGTAAGTTTCTCTTGTCCCAGCAATGATGTTCCCTATGATATTCCTGTAGAAGCCAGGTAGACAGAGTCTGGGGCACTGATACTGTTGACATTTTGCCTTTCCACAGAACGTTTTCATACAAGGAATGAATATTAGCTTCTCAAGGTTAAAAGGCTAGGAAGAAGAGGCACAGGGATAAAATAAATACCTGAGGTCAGTCATATAGCTAAGGTATGATTGCCTTCTGGAGGGAAAAACCTAACAGAAGGTGCAAGACACAGCTTCCAAGTAGCACTTCACCAGCTGAAAGGGAAATGTAGCCTCAAGGACGTGGAGTTTTGACCTAGATTTCCCACCATCCATGGCAGTATTGCCAATGTGCACTACATAAGCAAGCACACAACAGGGAGACCCTGCACAGAAGCTTCCACCCATTGACAGCTAATCTGGCAGAAGTCCTTGGAGGCAGAGTTCTCATTTTGAGTCCCTGTGGACATCTGTCCCTTCTTGCAACAGGAAGAAATTTACTGAGTGACCTAGGTGGAGATGGTTTATTCTGAAAACTAAGAAATATTAAATTAGAAGAACAAGAAACTCTCATTTACTTACTGGCTAGGAAAATGCATTCAGGGTAAGGAAATAAGTGTGCTAGAGAACAAAGAAAGTTAAGACATCATCTGAGAATTTCTAGCATAAACGTAATCACCGGGACTATCCTCAACTGGCTTTAGCAATTTATATCTGCCCACATCTGAGTAAACTGGAAGTTAAATGGTCTCTCACTCATCTCTGGTTGGCAGCTTTTTAAAAAAGAACAATTGTGACTAAAGGAAAGGGATCTTCTGTCTTCCCCCCTTCCCTCAGCAGAGATAATCTTTGCTATAGACGCAATAAAATGAAGATGGACAGAGATGCTTGGGGTTTTGTACCTACTAGGCTGAGGAACCCTACTCCAACTGTCCCTGGAATGGCCAGGACCATTTTATCCTGTACCTTCCTTGGTTTTAAAGGGGCATGGTTTGGGGAGGTTTAAAGTGAGAAAGAATGTTTTTATAATGTCAAAAGGAACTCAGTATCAAACTCCAGCTGTCTCGAAGAGGCTTGTGCACAGGAAATCTGCACTTGGAAATCTGGCTTGAAAATCTAAAGACATCTAAGCTAGATCAACCTTATATTCAGATACTAGAACCATCATTTGCTTTAGAATATGTACTTCAAGGCCTCTTATGTGGGTATTAGACTGAGCACTGGAACATCCAGGCCAAGCAAGTGGGATTCAGTTACACTGATTTGCATGAGAACGGGAACCTCTATGACAAAATGCTTAAGTTTCCTTGGGATTTCTATGTGCACCCAAAGTTTCTTGGTTGTTCTGGGAAAGCAAAAATGTATATGTTCAGCCCCAGGTTAATTCTCACACTAACACTGTAGATAAGTTTGTCTCACTGACTAAGCTACAAAGAAAAGGAACTGAGTAAGCAGAATTACCAGAAATACCAGATGAGGACAACGGATGTAAATCTTGACATGAAAATAGACTATACAAGTCAACATAAAGAGGAAATTACCTTGATCACGGTGACATACTCAGAGAATGGGGAAAAGAAGAAAAAGAAGCCCCACAAATACTATTTTCATTTCTCAAAATGGAGATATTTATTTGTTAAGATAATTAAATCCAAATTATAAATAACATAAGTTACCTTTGAAAAATTCCATCAAAATTAAACAAAACAATGAGCCTATCCCTTCTGATAATGCTCATTAAGAGCCTGCAGCTATGAAAAAAGGCATGGGCTGCTATAAAATTGCAATTTGTTCCTGTCCACTTGTGCGAATATTATAAATAAGAGTCTCCTTATAAAAATCACGAGATGCTTGTGGCATATTTTGTAAAATGCAACTAGAAAAAGACAACAAGATACCATTAATAAATAATACATTCAGTAACAAAGCAATTTTTGCTATTGAGAGACATCTAGACATTTGGGGGTACAGTCACCATGAAACCACCTGAAAAAGAGACGTTCTTGAAAGGAGCACTGCACACTACTTGAAAATGAAGAAATTCTACTGACATAATAGAAAATACATTATTGCCGGGCAAAGAAAGATAAACCCTTAGTCCTTGTAACAGTGTTAGCCGACAGCAAACATTTGCTACATTGGAGAGAATTAGATAAAAGCTCTAATCACAAGACTCTAAACAACAACACACTGTGATGTTTAACACACTCCATGCAAGTACCTTTTGCCCCTGAGCGTCTCAAAATGATGGTGATTCAAGATGTTTACCCAAATGTTCACATCATTTTGACATAACATCCAGCCTGTAAAGCTTACACACATCATAAATGATACAGTAAATATTACATGCCTGTCACTGAAGGTAAGACAAATCCATGGAATTATGCAACCTCAGAGGCATAACGGTTTGCTCATCTACTTTAAAACCATCTCAAGACATTGAACTACCACATTACCTTCACATTTTTCAATAAACTGGGCAAGATACAAAGGAATGCAAATCAAAGTACTAGAATTATGCAAGGGCAAAAGTCACCAGCAAACACCGAGGTGATCCCACATCACATTACTCCTTTGGAAATACTGTGTGAGAGAGCAAAAATGGCAGTTATGCCCAGTCCCTAAAGAGACAGGAGACACCTTGCGTCTGTCCTGCCTGAGCTATTGTATATCAACATTACTACAAACCACAGACTGATCCCAAGTCAGCTTGTTCTAGCCAAACACAGCTTCTTCCAAACGTGCGTTTATAGTTTGGTATGCTTCACCACAGACTGAAGAATCACTTGAGAAGGAAGGCTTTCCCTCTCTCATAGCCAGCCTTGCAGATAGGGTCAGCTACGAAGCAGGAGGTCTGAAATGTGCAGATAGATGGTATGACAGAGAAAGTGAGATCAGGGACCCTGCTGCTACAGGTGGAAGCAAGCAGAAGCCACTTGTGATCCTTCGAGCAATGTTTCACAGGATCCTTGCCTTCAAAAAGCAAAACACCAGGCAGTTGCTATAACCCCAGTGAAAAGCCAGCTGTGGGTTCTCTGGTCCCCTGTGGCTGGGCAGGTATTTCAGGGTTGCTGTAACTTGGGGATAACGGAACAAATGCCCCTCCTGAAACCACTGACTTCTCACGAATACCTCAGTCGGGTAAATACAAAATTAATAATTCTGGAAAAACTTTGTCTAGCCCATTTCTATTCCAGTCAACCTCAAAATTCCTAATCTTTCCAGCCAGTGCAGCCCTATGAGGCCACACCTGGGAAGAAGTCTGATCTGCTGGAAATTCAAATAGATTTTCCCTTACAATACTGGAAGGAAGCCTATTTAACTTTAGGAAGAGAGTAGTTTGTTCATTACCATCCTGATGGTAAAGCCTACATTACCAGAATCTGAGTATGGTCATGAAAAGGGAGAGAGATGAAAGAGGATGTGGTTCACTGCAAAAACTGCTAGAAGTATCTTCTTCCCATTTCACTTTTCTTTGCAGTATTTTTACACTAGAGAGCCCATCCTAATAATCCAGCTCATGGACACAACATTCAAATAAAAACATATGCGGTCTTTTACATTCATCATCTTCCACATGCTACATTTCATTATCAAAGCAACGTACCACTCTATAAAGATACCACAGCGAGGCACCTTTAATTTCCTTCATATCTTTATTTGTTTGCTTTCCTCTTGAGCTTTCAGAAATAGCTAGATGGAACCAGCATGGACACAGGTTAAAGCAAGGTGTCCAGAATGCATAAGAAACAGAAAGGTTTAGAAGTCCCTAAGGGACTTCCACATCAAAGGCAGGATTGATGTGTCACCTTGACCTGCCAGAGCGGGAGAAAATGAAAATGACTCTACAAGATTTCAGTTGCTAGCTAACTTAGATATTCATAATAGTCCTTAAATACATTTTTAAAAAAAAAAAACTAGTTTTCTAAATAAAAATAGGAGACATTTCTATCCTATGCTCAGGGTGAAAAGTCAGAATTTACAGCAAACTGTTCGCACATTCAAACTTCTTGCTCTTGACCCATAAGTGGTTAAAGCATGGCATGAAAACGCTTTGCACTGTCTTCCCTTCCCCAGCAAAGGAAAAAGAACTTGTTGCTATTTGACTGTTAGAGCTGTTGCACTTGATTCTTCTGCTTTCAAGAGGGCCCAGACACCTGCTGGCTTACTGCTCAGCAGATGTCTCGGCTCCACTGCAGCACTAGGAGACTGCAGTGGGAAGCCACTCAGACAAGGGGAGCTCCCAGCACCTAGCTCTGCTGGTGAGCTTCTGGGGAACGGGAAAGGCAGGGCAGGGGATGACATAATCACGCTCCATGAGTTTCCAGCTGGGAGACTGCCTCTCAGACTCGAAACTACCCTTCCCAGCAGGGTCCAGGCACCCCATGCCACGTCCCAGGGAGGGAGAATGTAGCAGGAAGCAGATGACAGTGGCTCCTGCTGAGCCGCCACTAAGCAAAGGCTGGGACCATGCTGCACATTTTATCCCAGGGCTCAAATTACCTTACACTGCCCCCCTGATTCTCCTCTTGTCTGGCTGGACTTTGAGCACCCAGTAGCCCCAGGACTCCAAACCCCTATACCCCACTGCTCAGCACAAGGCACAGACCCAGCAGCAACCCATAGCATCTCCCAAAGCCCCGAGAGGTTCAGGAGACAGGGGCTGGCCTCCACCCCCAGTACAGGTATTCAGCAGTATCCAGGCAATGTTTTTTAATGCCTTGCTTTCTCACCCAAACATTTCATCCTCCATAAGAGGAGTAAACCCCCCTTAAAACGTAGACTACTACTGAACTCTTCAGTGGTACAGAAACCTTCCTCAGTGTAACTGCCATACATTACACGTAGTAATAATTTAGGTATTGGATGAGAATCTGAGAGATTTTCACTGGCATGCAAACAAAAGAAAAGATGAAAAATAGTAAGGTCAATTGAAAAAATACATGTATCAAAACCAAAAGGACAACTAGATTTACTATGAGTGCACTAAGATTTTGCAGATTCAAGGTTTTACTGCGTGCAATTTAGGCTAAAACCCAAAGACACTTAGAGCCAGACTGGGTTTTATGAAAACCAGAATTTTTTGACTTTTAATGTTAAGAGGAAGATAATTTGTATGCATTGACTTCATTGTTGATCATCGTACACAGTGTTATGAAAAGAAGATACTGTGCACAACACGCCAAAAAAAAAAAATAAGACCAACATTTTTAAGACAACCAGCATCTGAGAGTAGAATTGAGCCTTGGATATAAATTGTCATCAAAAAGAAAAAAAAAAAAAAAGATAATAAGGAAAGATTTCTTCCTGGCAAAAACTATCAGAAAAGAAAAATTGCAGTCAGATAGCAGGGGGAAAGATCACATTATTACATCAATAAAGTCTAACAAAATTATTTGACAATGAATGGAAATATTAGCAGGCATCACATCCATCATGGACAATAAATTACTTAAAGATATCCAATTCCCAGATACAGCCAGTCAATGATGAGGCTGCACACCACAGAAAAATCCCTTTTTTCACTTTCACGTGGCTCATACAATATACTTGACAGATAGAGCAGCGCATGCACCACTTCTACGCAACTTGCTGAAACAAGGACATGACTTAGATCATTATTTGATTTCAGACCGTGACACTTTAGCGCAGCAGATGTTTGAAATGCAGTAAGATATCTGTTTTACAAAAACAACCAATAGCATAAATAACTCTTGATCTACGCTTGGGGGGGGGGGTGGATAAATCAGTAGCTTACAGAACAGGTAGCAAAATCTAGTGTTGCTTTGAAATATCTTCATTCAAAATTTTCAATGGATGAATTCCCTCAGGTCTGAGAAGAGAGAGCTGGTTAGAATCCAGGCAATTCTATTTATTTGACAGGAGTCAGTACGGTAAAAGAGAGCAGAGAATTTGGCTTATAAATTGAAGGGCAGGGCAGAGAGAAGAAAACCTTTTCTCATTAAAACACATGGCTTTTCACTTTCCCACAATCTGTGTTACCTGAAGCTAATGTCCTTATGACACTTACTAATGAGGGTGGATTTTAAGATTTTAACACAGAAGCATAAATTCAGTCAGATAAACAGGTTTATTCATTCACTTGTTTTCACTGTGGAAAACAGATAAACCTTTGAATTTTATAAACTGTTGTGGGTTTTTTCCTTCTTTTTTCACTTTTACTTCCCAAGCATGAGTTAACTAACCCTCAAAACATCTAACCTAAATTTGGTCTCCATTCAACTGATAGAGAAATCACTGCAGGAAGAAACATTTCAAGCATTCTGGGGTAAGCGATTTCAGAAATAAGAAACCTTAATTTTAATTCTGAGTTAATATAGTCATTAGTACTACCAAGATGTGAAATACTGCCTACAAGCTTGCTTGCACTGAACCTGACGTGGTTTATGTCTCTCTGTTATGCTTTTAGCTTTAGAGCCCAGAAGAAAGTTCCCTGTAGTGCAGAGATTTTCAACTTGCGAACACAGAAGGTTTCACCCCAGTACCACAAGAAGCGAGGGAAGAAGCAGCAAAAGAATAAAGACCTAACAGACGTTACTAACTTTAGGTCCCAATTCAGCCAACCATCTAAATGCATGCTTTTACCCCTTTATCTTTACAACAAAGACTGCCATCTTGCATATTTCTCTGCTTTCTGATCTTTAGTTCTTTAGAAACCATAACTAAATGGCAGTACATAAACAGTAAGACTTCAGAAGATCCAAACCTCTGCCCAGAGTTTGTTTTCTTTCTTTTTTTGACCACATTTGGAGTATAACATTTAATCTTTTTATCTAAGGACACCACATGAAGTAGTCTAAAATTGGAAGCTTTGCAGACATATAGACTTGAATACAGATCTAAAAGTGCAGAATAACTTAAAAAAAAAAAAAAAACCAACAGGGGAAACACATCTCTAACATACAGTTTGTTCAATTAGTGTATTTTAGGAGAATAAAATGGGATGTTTTTTCACATGTAAAATTCGTGCAACTTTTTTTCACTAAATGATTTTAAAGTAATTTTTCAAGATACTAATCAGTGTTTGAGCGATAAACTTTGTGCTATCAGCTATTTCGTTTATATTTATATGGCTGTGTGCCTATTATTTAGGTAGTCTACGGAGACCTCTAAAAAGGGTACATAAGAGTTCTGATTGACAGTTCGTTTCATTTTCAATGCAAGGTAACAAGCACAAACAAAAGAAAAAAACCCTACTGTTTCTGCCTGCGCATAGAGCAATTCTTGGAAATGCTTATGGGGCAGGAGTTTCAAGAGCACTGACTGCTGACCTAACCCATTATTGGCTCAATGGGGATTTCATTATTGATATCAATAAAACCACAGTGTTTTTTGGAAGTCCTTGCCCTATGCAGCATCAGGCATTCACCTTCCAGTGACCTCCTTGTATATACAAGCCTCATACTCAGATAAAAGGCTTTGAGTTACAGACAGGTCTGTTTTATAACAGGCATGCAGCATGACCAAATGATACACTAAAGGACTTATTTCCAGTCATTTCAATGCTCATTTCAGTTTTTAGTACATTCAAAGTCCAGTCCCTTATAATTTTTTAATAGATGATCTTCAGGATCAAAGTCCATCCTTGAAAAGCCCTCACACGACTAAGAAATACCAGCATACGGGAGACATCAAGCAGGCAGAGCTGCAGCTAAAATAACTTCTTTTTATTGGTAGTACAGCACACTCTATCATCTGCTGAAACTCTACAGCTCAAGAGGCAGCAATCAACTCACACGTTCACAGAAGCCTGGCCAGACTACTCCAAAACAGTGTTCTCCTGAAAACCAGGCATCTTCTGTCAGTTCTGCTCTGCATACCAAAAGCTATGGGTACCCAAAAAGAAAACTTGTGCTCCTGAAAAAAAGAAGTGTTTATTTTCAGCACATGTAGGGATTATAAAAAAGCATTCAAGCATTTCCTACAAAAATTAATACATGCAGAGAAGAAAAAGAAGTTGCTATTACGAAACTCTCCAGCACACTGAGATCCTGGTTTAAGTCATCCAAGCAGGGGCTTTCATGTGGGTCTCAGCATTCCAGATTATGCCGTTCTAATCAAAATCCATTCTCCTCTGTGCATCTATTTTCAGTGAAAGTGTTTCCTTTATTACCATGGTAATCATACAACAAAGCAGTTTCTTGCAGAATATGTAGATTCCCTAACTTCTTGGTAAGAATTTAACTTAATGTATGCTATGTATCTGTAATTGCTCCCTTCCAATAAACAGAAAATGATGCAACTCGTATTTGCTATAGGCCTCATTTGAGCAAAACAATTCATTGAATATACAATTAGAAATCAACAGGAACTATTAAAAAGGTACTTTAGTGTTTTATTGAACACCAGCTTATTCATATACCCAGAGAAAATCTACTTGTGGTGTTGCTTTCTTATATGCACTTTGGACTCATTCACAGTAGTTAAATGCAGTCTAAAATCAAAAAGATTTAACATGGAAGGTAAAGAAAACAAATAACAGAGTAAATTCCAGGTGGTCTGAGTGCCAAATATTCATTTGCCTTAGAGAAACCCAAACAGGATAAATACTCAGCTCAACAAAAAGCTGACCAACTCAATAGCAGCAGGGACTACTCAGATGATTTTAAAATGCAGGTTTAATAAGCTCTTCTGAGATTTGCCAGGGATCTGAAGTGTTCCAAGGCAAGCAGCAGGCTGGTCTCCAGAGGGATGAACTGCCATCATCTTCAGTAGGCCCAGCACTCTTGACTGTGAAGCAGGAAAAGGCTAACTTTGCCACAGGCAATTGTCTCGGACCTGTTCTGCAACCCAGGAGCAGCATTCCCCACCCCATGCAAAGCCTGAACACCGGTTAGGGCAGCATTGGTGGGTGCCTCACAAAGCCACAGCTGTATGCTCACAAACTACACACCACTAGGGAAAAAGCTTAAGCTTTTACTCTGCCCTGCACAGCTTAGCTTTACAGACACAGCTGGAGTGTTTACAGAGTCCTGAGGAGGCCTCTGAATGCAGCCCATGTTCAGGAAAAGCACAAGTCATCATCTGAAGGTGCCTGTCTCTCCTGATTGTAGAGAGAACCCACACAATCATTTTCAATTAACACCACTTCTTTTTTTTTCTTCCAGCTGAAAAGACAGACTGAGATCCATTTTTAAGTATATGCATTAACATGAAGAGGCTGAATACACTAGAGCTCAATCTGCTGTAATAAAAACCCAAGAAAATAATTAATCAGGGAGGAATAAGTAGCTGCCAAAGAAACACCAGCTAAGGAGGACAAGTTAAGTCTCCTGTTGAGTGTTTGTGTTACATTTTGGAAAGTGAGTTTGCTAATATTTAACAAAAGGCAAGAAAGACTTTTACTAATTGTTCTGCTCAAAAACTACCAAAAAGTCAAACATCTGATAGATTCCAAGTGATAAAATCTGGGAATTCAAGGAAACAGAAGCCATTTTGCAACAACTGCTTTGAAAAATGCAGCTTCTTCCATCCTCTTTCTCTTCTCCAGTGATGGAATTACAAACACCTAACTTAAGTCATATTTTTGATTTGGAGCTAAGTCTCATTGGATTTATCAACACTTAAAAAGAAAAGATGGTTCAAAATGACGAAGTATATTAGCTACCTTATTGCTGATTTTTTAAATCACACTTCTAAACCCAAGGTGGATGGTCATCAGGAAGGATAAAACAGAAATCCTTTAGGACAACATCTTGAGACACAAATGTAAGTCCAGATGATCCCAGAGGGAGATCTGATGGAACTACATGGCATTAGAGAAGTCCTATTAGAGAGGTCACAGCACACGAGACCAGCCGCAGCCCAAAAAGTATCCCCCAAAGAGTCACGGAGATGGGGTTTAGGCATTTCTGGACAAGGTCTGATGAATATTGTTCACTAGGAAGTATCAGCTAATGGAAATCCCACCTTATCCTTCATTTCATGAAGGAGATGGTAACTCAGGATAATAGCTAGTCAGTTGATTTTAAATACGTGCTTTGGGGAGAGCGGCACGAAGAAACAGGGAAGATAGATTCTTCAGTATCATTCTTTGTTCAATTGTATTTCCCCTTCTGTTTAATCAGTTTCACCTCCTCATAGCATTTTGCTTTGCTGCCATCTTGCATTTTTCACAGTCACTACCAGATGAAAATTTCTTACGGTTGCTTTGAACTGGGGATTTTCATAAAGAATTGCTACACTCCAATTTGTGACACCACTGATTTGATCTTCCTTTTTCTCCAGCATCATCCAGCTCTTATATGAAGAACTGCCTGTCTTTCATATAACCTGCACTTCTTCCAATGCTTACTAATCTACTAAGAAGAACCAAAGCAGGCAGCAAATGGTGACATAACATCCACCTCCTTCGTTATCCTCAGTTTTAGAACAGAAGCTTCCTCACTCTTGTTCTCCTTATTAATTACAGGTGAGTGTGAGCCAGCTAATAAACCAGTTTCCATGAAGATGTATGGAGGAAGAGTTTTAGGTAACTACAATAGTTCAGACATTCACTTGAAAAAAGAAAATGCTTTGCTTAGTTTCAGCTCCCAAAGAGGTGTGAGCTCAACAGGGTATGTTATGACACCATTTTCATAAAGGTAACAAAAAGGTGAAAGTAGTTATGTCAACAAAATTGCCAATATTTCTGTATCATACACAAGTTAAGCTGTAAAAGCCTTGCACCTTTGACTTCTGGTCAAAGGTAACTGGTAACCCCAAACTTGGTGTCTTAATTTCAACAAAAATACAACATTCATGAGTAAGAGTCCTTAGGATTATAGCAAGGTCTGTGCCAAAATTATAAATGTTTTTATTTTCATGAGCATACACGCTCTTTCTCTATGATTTTAGATTGGTGGCTTCTGTTTTGCTTGTCTGCTTTAGAAGGAGCTCCAAAGACTTCATAATCAACAGCAAGGAGAAGTTTTACATAGTTTTGGTGGAAGTTCAAAAACTGGTCTTGATTTAATCAAAGGCATATGCACCCCCAAAAATAATATATCTACAGCAATTTTAGTATGAATATCTTCAATGCACAGCTCTTATTCTACTTACAAATGTGGGGCATATGTTTCTTCCTATGCAGAGCAATTATGCCAGTGCTTTTGTACTTGCCACCTCTATTGACAAAATTACTAGCAAGGAACATTAAGAAATAATTTGGCCAGTCTGATCTAGTTTTTATTGAAGATGAATTGCAGTAGCTTTCAAACTGGCAGACTTGTGCAGCTATAGCTGTACTATCAGAGAAATTTGGGGACTGGCACTGGGAATAGACACTAAAGCAGGGAATTTCACTAACAAAATAATAAACATTAAGATTTCAATTCACTTCAAAGAAAATATAGCAACATAAGCAGTGAAATTTGATTAAGGTCACTTTAAGTAATGGACTGGAAATCAATCAGTAAGTAAATGCTGGATGGATATAATCATTCTGACCAAAGTTTGCCATGACTGCAAGATGCTGATTTCTCATGGTTAACACTTAAGATTTAGCCTCCTGGATTTGCCTGAGCCTGTCTTTAAGCAGAAGTAAGGACCTACTCCCTGGTGTGACTGAAGGACACAGCTTCAGTCCCTTGCATGCAATGCCCTATGATCATAGAATCGTAAAATAGTTAGGGTTGATCCTTCATATGGACACCCCTTCTGCCCCTAGATTTAGACAAGGCAAGCCACATGCTGAGCAGCAGCACAGACAGAGCATATTTACTCCAGCATTTCTGTCAGGCAGCTGCCTCTCTCACATTACCAACTGCTTTGCCTTTTCTTTGTGACTGCTCTTGCCACAAAACACTTTCAGTACTCTCCTACATGCCTTTGTACTGACTGGGCAAAAGGCTGAAAGCTGACCACTGTTTGACAATTCAGACAGCTAAACCAGATTTTGCTCTCTCAAAAGAGGCCTTTATTTTTGTTTCTCTTCTTTCCTTAGCTGCCAGCTTTCTGGAAGTTCTAGAAAATTATTTATCCTTGAAGTTTTTAGTTCCTCATTATATGTGGCTGTCTTTGTAAGATGCAGTTATATTCACTATACATAAAAGTGAATAGAACCAGAATTATCAATTTCTCCAACATCAGTCACACATCACATATCCTGGGTCTCTCTTACCTCTGTAATTTTTTTGGAAGCTATCTCCTTGCAAACATCAGGACTGCAGATATCAGAAGGGACCCACAAAGACCACAGGCTACACGTTCAGTCTGCCTTACAAAAGTAGGGAACACAACATCTCCAAGTACCCAGGGCACCAACGGAAGATGAACAAGCCAGATACTAGGAAAAACTTCACAGTTTTCCTACAAAAAATACATGTTTTTCTCTTGTTCTTCTAATCCAATTATTTTCCCAAGACATGGGAAAAAAGCCAAGTATTAGTAAAAATATGATAAAATGACCAGTAAAGAGGCAATTCCCCTTATTCTCCTCATTCACTCTGCCCCTAAGGAAATGCTGGCATCACTGAAGTGATGTTTTAGCACATCATATTTCAACTGTTGTTCTCACAGATAATTTAACTGCTAAAGCACTAAAAAGTACAAAACTCGATGCATACAATAAAAACCATACAGGCACCTCCTCTAAGAAAGGCAGCTCAGTAAAATTCTGCCATAACAAGCAACAAAGAAAATATTTTACTTTCAAATACTTCCTCACCTAGTACCCACCTCATAGATAAAACAAACATAACAAAGGGAACAGATTAACAAGTGACATTCCATCAGCACGTTGACAGTACTTTTAACCAAAATATCATAGATAAACAGGTTTTAGAAGCACATTTGGATTTTATCAGAATAGTATCTAGAACACTATTTAATCCAAATCTCCATGTTACATCTTAGCACTGCCCTGTAAACCTATGGAACAGTGTCCATTTCATGCTTAGAATATCCATATTTAGAAAGAAGATTTTAATTATGAAAAATAGGTTTAAAAAGCAAAACATTTTATTTTTTCACCCAGTGTCCTACATAGATAGTTGAATTATTCATATTTAAAGAAGAGCCATGGATTTTGCCTTTTTTTTTTGTTTGTTCTTTTAATTATATCTATATAATTTGCAGCTGGTAGTCTACAAAGAGTTGTCAACACATGATAGGACACATAGCCCAAAATACTAGCACTTTGGAGCTAAAACAGCACAGGAAGTTATTGTGGAAACCTGATGAAAGTTTTGTTGTTTCAACACTTTGACTAGAATTTCAGCTACTCGTGATGGAAGGATAAGAAAGAGAACATTGATCTGGATTTTTAAAGTTAATGGTGATAACATCTTGCAGCTGAAATTGCACTGTAGACCAAGCTGGCATTCTCTCCTTGTCCTACAGTACTAAACCAAAGCAAACAAACAAAAAGATTTCTCATTTACACGGCGATAGGACCATCTGCTACCCAAGTAATAACCCAAAATAAAACAGTCCTTCAGGCACTGTGCTGGCCGGAGCGGCGCGCATGCAATGCATACACTGACATAATTCACCCTCTGAGAGGAGAGAGGCTGCCTTATGTAAGGGCCTGACGTTTTCCTTTTTTCTTGCTGGCTATGCAGCTTTTCACTGCTCCCAAAGGCTGTTTTATTTTTCAGACTACCTTTAACCAGAGACAATCTTGCGAGGAAAGTACAAGTCTTTAAGGCTAATGTTACAATCCAAGCAGAAGAGCTAGTCACACAAAAGAGAAAGGGTTTTCAAAGCTTCAACCCACTTTAAATAACACCTACATTCATTTCTGCAGTTTTTCTGCACATAAGCAAATGAAGAACCTCATTCTGCATTCCACTGAACACCTCAAATACCCTTGACAGTCAGTGAACATCTGGAGTCCAAATGAATACAGAATTAATCCCTAAGGCTGGACAGCAAAACAGGTCAGGAACTAACCCTACCACAAAAGTCACTGTGGAAATCTGAAATCTTGCAGCAGGTCAGCTGAAACCAGGCTGCACTTCACTAATGGTTTTGTAACACACTTTTTATTTTCAGACCAATTTGCCTTAACCAGCACTTGCCCAACAATATAGCATTAGCATATCTATAAGTGCAATGACTTAAACTACCCTGATAAAAACTGCAACAGGTAGGTTCATCCATACGCAGTAGCAGGGCATTCCTAAGACATTCTTCTAACCAGATTCTTAGCACCCTTCCCTCCTCCAAGAGTCTTCAGAGGAGCTGATGGTACTTTGCTCCTGGGGCTTTTAAGCCCTTCCTTTTCCTCAGAGGGAGGGGAGGGCAGGGAAACAAAGGGGCAGGGGGGGATAGAAAAGGAAAAAAAATCAAAAAAAGTCAACAACACACACATGCTCACCTACACACAAACACACCCAAACAGAGGGAAAGGAAAAAAAAGGAAAAAGGAAAGTTGTATGAGGTGCCAATCCGGAATGAAATGGATTTTTGAACAGACAGTCATATTTGGCACTGCCAGTAAAAGCTTGTGGGTGGCCCTGTGTCTCTCTGAGCCTTAATGCCCTTTTTACATTGGCCATTTAAAAACATCCCCCGGAAAGTTCAGCTGTGCTGCTTCTGACATTGTTTTCACAATGCTGCTGAATGGACTCGCTGGAGAGATCCTCTTCCCCTCACCCCAGTTCCATAAAGTACTATACATTAAGGACATACTCCATTTGGCCTTCAAGTAACATTTTTATGGTCCATGCAGATCCACAATTATTTTCCCTTTAAAAAGAAACAACAGAAAACAGAACACTCTGTTGTAGAGCATTGAAATTAAAAACTATTGGATCTCCCAAACAGACTCCTACAATCCTCAGGCAGAAGACTGGATTAAAGGTTCCTCACATGGTTCTAGCTGCATTCTCAGTACACCACTTTTATGAAGAAACCAGAGCTGTAGAAATTCCTCCGGCATGGCATGGAATCCAGAATCGGGCAAGACATTGTCATAGTAATGATGGCTAATAAACTTCCCATGCAGGTCCACCGAGAATGGCCAGAAGCCATAAATTGTTACTTCTTCACACAGACCAAGTGCGGCACTGACTAGGAAAAGTCCTGTGGAAAGCCGTTTGGCATGGATACCTTTGCTCTTCCAGAACTTGCCAATGTCCCGCAGGAAATTGGGGTTGGCGAAAAGGACCGCCTGCTTGGCACTGAAGTCCTTCAGGGTGTAATAGACACGTAGGGAGGGTCCCGTCCCCGTCTTCATTGAGAAGGCTGGCATGTAGATGTAGCTGTGGTTATAAACCTTCACGCTATCCACAAATGCTTTTCGAGACCACAGCAGATTCTGGAACCTGTAAAACAACAGCGAAAAACAATTTGGTCACACACAGGTTTTCCCAGTCATTTCAAAATCCAGCTACAAGCTGCTCTCCATATTCATGTTCACAATTAACAGCACACATTTCCCAAGCTCAGAGAAAGTGACTGTCTGACATTGCTGCTCTTCTGAGAAGATGAACTTGAATAGACAGTTGAAAACTATCTGGTATCCTGCTAACTCCAAAACCCAAAACATTTCTGATTTAGTTTTTTTAAAAAACCCTAAATGAACACAGAAAATATTCCTCAAAATCAATCCTGTTTAGTGACATCTTTCATTTGTTGAAAAACCAACTTGTATCTTTCAGGCACAAAAATCTTGAAAAGAAATTTTAAAGTCCACCTTGTTCTTAAAAGCATACTAGAAAAAGAATCCAAGTTACATCCTGAACAAGCAATACCAAGAAATATTTAAATAGAAACTTTGGACTTATAAAACTTGTAGGAATTGTTTTTGTTATGCCTGCACAGTGACTTAGGCTGCACTACCATAGTAGTTAATTCTCATTCTGGAACTGAGAGAAATCTCAAAGAACATATTTTGTTACAAACAATAAGACAGAAATCCATTAATTGTTTGGGATAAGTGGCACCACAAAGAAAATAGCAAAAGGCACCAGACAATATTCTGTGGTTTTTAAGACATGACAGTTTACACACTGAGTAGGTTTAAAAGCAGCTGGTATTTGTAGCATGCAAGTTAAAGGGGAGAGTAGTTGGCAACTGTGAGGAAGGCAACATCTATGTACAGGTTATTTCCCTAATATGATAGTTTCCTCATCTCTTGATATAAAAACTATCTAACCAAGTTACATTTTTTTTACATTGCCAATAGCAATTTGCTGATACCTATATTACCCCTGATGGGGATATAGACGTATATACTTATAGACTTATACTCTGTTTCAAAACCAGTATCCTGTCAAGATACCTTTCCTGGCCATATGCTTCTGGATATGCCAAGATTAACGAGATATCTGGCAGGAAATCCTAGGTTATTCACACACACCAAACCCTTCACTGATGTTTGACCTGTCCTGACATCTGATACTAAACAAATCACTTTTCAGTAAAATATTGAAGTATCCCAAATATGTATCATTGGATGTAACTGATATGGAGGTCAGCCAGAGTCATGGTAAAATACAATACCTAAAACACAAACTTGCTAAGTAACAGGAACACTTACTGTTGACTGCATTAGAGGATACCTTTGCATAAGTCACTATGATTTATTCTGGATAATCTGCTTGCTTTCCACAGTCCACGCAATCTTCAGAGCACAGTAAGCCCTCCCCACTTTTACCACATGACAGCATCTATAGCCTGCAGCATGCAGGCAAAGTTTACTACATTAAAAGCTACTTCTGCACAAGCCTCACGCACTCTTCATTGCAGCTGGGTTGCTCTCCCACCTGTGTTCCCTAATTTTTTTGAGCTCCCAAATGCCTGTCTTGCCCTTGTTATTGCCTCTTCTCAGTCTCCTGCAGCTACGGCAAATGTATCGTGATGGATTTCATAGCCATGCAGCAGAAAGGAATTAGAACAAGAAAGCTGAGACAGCAGCACTGGATATTTTTTCCTTTCTCTGGTGCAGGCAGAGAGATAGGTATATGAATATCTTTTTTAAATGGTTATGAAGGGATCAATTTTATGTATAGACCTCTTTGAAACAATAGTAAGAATCACATACACAAGAACATACACAGGTTCAAGTAGAATGCCAGATGACCTCAAGAAGCACCATCTAAACTTTCAGCTGAAACACTTGTCAACAAAAAATACACACCTTCAACAGCCTTGAAGTGTCTCACGAATATGTGCCTGGTTCTTTGAAGTCTTTGTTTTGGCAGAAACCTCAAAATATTCCTAATAAGGAAATTATTAAAACCTAATTGAAACTTAATTGAAAGGTTTTGTTGACATTTTCAACATGTGATATTTGGTATCCTGATTTGCTGTAAGTTTCTTTCAAAATTTCCTTCATGTGGGATTAGAATACAGCTGTTCCGCAGCAAACCCCATGAAATCTGCTTGGGTCTTCATTACTGTTTTGCTCTGAAGATCTGCTTCGACTGTCTGATGCTATTTGCTAATGTAGACAAAGCCACTGCCTTCCAAGCAAGAAATTGATTCAACCTGAATATACAAAACAATGCAATAAAAATAATTTCATAACTTACTGCATTTGGCATTCTTTTCTGTAGAAGCAGCCAAGACACAGATGAAAATAGGTGGCCAGCCAAGACCAAGGTGCCCTGGCAGAAATTCATTGTCTGGCTGTACCTTCTCATGTGGGCCCTGCCAAGCCATTATTATCAGTCTTGTAACTAAGTATTCCAAAAAAACCAGGCTTTACCATCCTCTCTTCCAAAGGAGTAGCAGGACAACCTGTCAGATAATAAAGTACAGGAGTTGGGTCCATCCTATCAAACTTGTTCCATTCCACTATGTCCATCCACTTACATCCATTCCACTATGTCCATCAGGACATAGTCACCGAGAGTGAAAAGAAAAACAAAAAAAACCCCTAGCTTAATATTCACCTAGGTGCTCAGACCCTCAGTATCCAAACCCTGTTCTAATAACCCTGATTTCTTTTAAAAGGTAGAATAAGATCCACAGCAGGCTTTTGGACTACCGCCCTCCCCATAATGTGACATCCACTGGGAGGTGGGTGATGCACTTTCAAACTTCACAGTGAAAGGAATTCAAGCGTACAGCTTGATGCGATGGGGTCTTTGCACCTTGGCTGAGGGGAAGGCAGAGGTAGGTCCTCTGCCACTCCTGGAATCCAGCTGCACCATGTCCTTTCCCACTTAGAGCTAGTTAACAAATTTAACTTCAGATGGCAAATGGATGTGGTTATTCTAAAACTGCATTTTTCAGCATATTTACCAGTCACAGAAAAACACTGCGCAACTCTAAGTTGAATACATTAAAATTGTTCAGATACCGTCACAGAGGGCCAGCGACTGCCTCTGAATATTCATTTGCTATCATGGCAACAACAAATTTGCGTTTCTTCTAGATTAATTACCCCAAGTGCCTTAAAGTAATGAGAAGTGAATGGCACTGCCACAGGAGCAGTGCATGAGAAGGACTTCACACAGAAGGGACAGCATTTGTCGTGCTGCTGCAAACTGTCCTTCAAGAACACCATCACCTCCTGTAAACCTGTGCCTCATTCAAATGATCTAGACTGCAGTGTTGGTAGGCATCACTCCCACTTCAACAGATGGACATTATACAGGTGGCCAGGAGCCCATGTAGAAACATAAAACACACTGATTATGGCTGGTCTGGTGGCCTAACAGCCAAAAAGCTGCTGCGCATCTTGCACTCCTCATGAGGGGAAATATCAGAAGCAAATGGATTTTTCTGTTCCCCATTTGTAAAAATAGGAGCCCCAGCCAGCTTCCTGACATTTCACAGACTCGTTAGAAGCCAAGAAACCTGGGGACAAACACTGCATCAGCAAGTTTCTAGAAATGGCACTAGAAGCTCAGAATCATTTTCCTTTAATTCTCAATTCAGATGGGGAGTCCTTCAGGTAACCCCATTCCATGTGGCACACCACATCTCTCCTTGCAGACAGCAAGGAGGCTACCCCATGCCTGACAGAAAAACTAGGAGAACTTTTCCTCTACAGCTGACCAGCTCTGTAGAGCATGCTGAACAAGACAATGTGCTTTTTTTCCTGCTTGTCCTGGCATGGACACCACCAGTCTGGTGCAGTCCTCACATCCAGACAGAATCACAGAATCGACTAGCTTGGAAAAGACCTTTAAGATCATGAAATCCAACCGTTAACCCAGCACTGCCAAGTCCACCACTAAACCATATCACTAAGGACCTCTTCTACATGTTTTTTTAACACTTCCAGGGATGGTAATTCCCCCATGGGCAGCCTGTTCCAATGCCTAACCACCCTTTTGATGAAGAATTTTTTCCTAATATCCAGTCTAAATCTCCCCTGGTGCAGCTGGAGGCCATTACCTCTTGTCCTATCACTTGTTACTTGGGAGAAGAGTCTGATGCCCACCCCACTCCATCCTCCTTTCAAGTAGTTGTAGAGAGCAATAAGGTCCCTCCTGAACCTTCTCTTCTCCAGACTAAACACTCCCAGGTCCCTCAGCTGTTCCTTGTAAGACTTGTGCTCCAGACCCCTCACCAGTTTTGATGCCCTTCTCTGGACCCATTCCAGCACCTCAATATTTCTCTAGTAGTGAGAGGCCCAGAACTGAACACAGCGTTCAAGGTACAGCCTCACCATGTGCATAAACACCTTCCCTCATGCCGATCCTCTCCCAGCCTTCTTTAAATGAGTAGCTGCTAGTTCCTAATTAGTGCTTGCCTCTACCCGACATGCTTTGACCATGGGGTGCTCTCAGCAGCACAGCCGAGAAGCTGTGCAGCTCATCCCCACGTACCAGACTTCAAAAGAAATGCATCAAATAATCCAGCCCCTCATGCAAGAATGCCTCTTGGGTGACATTATCTCTCTGGCTCAGCTCTAAGCAAGAAACAGCTGAACTGCTTTCCGGGTCGTCCTCTCACCTTCTGCAGTCAAGCTCACACAAATGCGTGGCTGTTTGCCAGCATTTAGGTAAAACTGGATCTGGAATCTCCTGACCCCTGAGCAGCACGTGAAGACTATGTGAGTAATTTGCAGTAAAAGCATCCCGGCAGCTTGACAGCAGTCCAGAGAGGCACCAATGACCGTGGACAGATGCTGGTGAAAGCAGATCATGGCATATTCAGCCCAGGCACTTCACTTCTTAATGGACAGTGAGCAAATAAAATCTCGACAGCAACACATTTTTGCCATCAGGTCCGTATGACAGATCCACTTAAAAAGCAAAACTTTCAACAGGCACATGTAGGCACAGCTGATCAAGAGAAATCATTTCCCTGATACCAGTTGTAGAGTTTCCTTAAATGCTCCGCTCTACTTTTCCAGAGGAAGATGCATCCAAGAGGAAACTGCCACAGCACATTGTCATGACAGTACAATCAAAGACTTAAAAGCATTAAGTGTTTTGGGTTTCATTTTTAGTCTGTTTTTAATGTTCTTACTGATGTTCTTTAACAGATATTCAGGGCCAGGGCTGCTATCTGGTACAAAGAGATGGCTTACAGTAACCACAAAGAATTTGCTGCAGTGACATTGAGCTAATCCACTTGCAGATAATAATGGCAGCAGTTTCTTGTATCTTGGTTTCCTTTTGATCTCCCCAGAGAGTTACTATCTCATGCCTGTGATGATATCCTAATCACTTCCTGTGTTGGCATCTGCAAAGTACAAGTTCAGATTCTGGATTAATTGCAAGTTGACTTACTGGGGAAAAAAATAATATCGAGTAATGAGGGTAACAGCTCAGATGCCAAAGAAATAGTGTATTATTTAAAATTAAGACAAATAGAGCTCAAAGGAATAGAGCAGAAGTCATACAAAGACTTACATATTCATCACTATGGCAAAGGATAACTTTACAAAAATAATTTAGGCAATTTGATGCCAGCATTAGCCAAGAATGATTTAGCAAATTGCTGCAGCTGTTGGAATATGCTCACAGTTGGGGTCACAACAAGTCAGCTTGCAACCACACATGTGAGCCTCCACTGTTGTGACAGAGGAGTTTTACTGCACACATTTCTCAGAGTGCTTTTAAGCTTTCAAACAGCGACGCCCTCCTTAATGCCCTATGCTCTCATTGATATCATGCTCTTCTTGATTATCTCCCCCTTTGGGCTTTGTGTAGCCAATCTTACTAAAATGCAGACTGTGTCTCAATTACCAGCATACTAGTTTCCATATGCTCTTTCTCCATACAGGCACTTTAAGCATGTTAGGTGCAAGGCATGCTACTCTACTGGTCAACACAAGGAGCCAAAACTGAGCACTTAAGGTGCTATAAATTGACCTCCTTTCTTGTTTTATCCCAGCTTACCCAAGTACTGTTCACTTATCCTAAGGATAGCTACCTGACTTAAGATTCAATTATAATCTCATTAAACTCAATGGCAAAACCAACTCCGACCTCACTGGAAGTGCGCTCAGAGCCACAGGCAAAAAATTTAGGGCTACAATAAACTTCAGAGTGATTTGAAAAGGTATGAAGTAGCACGATCAGTCACAAAGACTGATCATTAAACCAATAAAATTACAGATGTCAAATATTCTCCATTAGTGCAGGATGGTTCTATTCCTGTGGTAGATTCCCAGTTCTCTGTCTAATCTCATTCAAACAGCTTCAGGACAAACCCCTGCTCTTGCTGCAGGTCCCTCCACAGGCACAAGGGTCCCCCAGTCAAAAGCTCAAGGCACAGGTGGGGTGATGCTACTCCCTTCTTTTCCTTTGTCCTCTTCCCTTCCCACTTGACTGCCCTTTATGGACCCAAAGACAGCAAATCTTCCTCTCAGGTACGACTGACTCCCAAACTCACTTCAGCTCATCCTGCAGCACGCTGAGACCCCATACTACCTCTTCTTTCTTATGGACAGGGGCTTGCAGCCATGGAGAGCTTGTGTTTTCCCATCATCTTTGGTCTCAAAGATGAAAGAAATTAGCCTCATTCTCTTTTTTATATACCTTTTCAATAGCATTTTCCAGGTCAAAGATTCTAGTTACTCCCACCATCAACTCCAGTGACCCAAAAGCAAGGAAGCACACTCTATGACTGCGGACTACATCTTCCTCCTTCAGCGTGTTTCTTAATGACATGCTGTCCTTAGCACATGACCTTCAGAATAATGTGATGCACTCAGTAAGTCCAGTTAGACACAGCAGAGTAGGCTCTAATCCCAAAGAAGAGGTAGGCTCCCTTTATGATTGAATTCAGTATTAATTAGGGTGGGGCTTTTTTCAAACCTCCACCCGTTCTGCTCTTGCACTGTCATCCTCGGAACACTATATATAGTGCCAAGGGAAAGCTGACTCTCTGTTTTTCAATGAACCACAGAGCTATCCTATACACCAAAGCAATGAAACATTAAAATCAATGTTCACTGGTATTTTGGGAATGTGTGTGATCCTTATTCTGCCAACTCAAATTAGAATGTGCTTTTAATAGCTACTCTTTCCAAAACCAGCAGAGCTGAACATCAATCCTTTCTGTTATCTGACAGCTTGAATCTTAGCTTTCAAAAGATGAGCTGTTCATCTTAGTATGGCTCTTTGAAGATTGTGGCTGCTTAAGTCCCACACAAGTGGAAATATATTATAAAAGGATAGGCAGAACAGCATGGTTGTAAACTTCTTGTATTGTCAAAATGAAATTGCTGCCTGGTATTTCTAAATCTTCTCAATACTTCCCAGCTCTTAAGGCTGAAAGTCTGGGAGATGAGAAAAGAGAGAACCAATGAAATCAGTTAGGGAAAAAAAAAAAGAAAAAAAAAAAAAAATCAACACAGAAGTAAGTCTGATATCTTTAACACTGAATTTCACTGCACTGCATGCCAGAGCAAGCCTGTGAGAAGAAACATAATCAGATCACACATTTTCTCAGGTTTGAATGGGAATAAGAACTGCAACAAAGCCCAGATACAGCCTTTATTTGACTTACATTTGATTAACATGGGTTCCCTAAGACAGTCTGGTGTATCTTTGGGACAGCAACCAAACAGGAACAGAACAGCACAGTATTTCCTGCAGGTCTAGGTCTTTTACCCAACTGCTGTCCAGACACAGATCTCTAGATCACTGCCCACAACAGCACAGCAACAAACACAAAACTAATAACATTATGCTTTCCTGTGTGTTCATGCTGGCCTTACATGATTTATAACCCAAATAAGTAACATACCAAATGATTACAGCCATGAAAGACCTATTCATAGCTGAGAACACTTTTGCTAAGTCTTTTGAGCTTTCTCTTTAACATCATGACATCCTTCTCATATGAATAATTTGAAAATATAAGTGAAGATGACATTTAACTATAGCCTCTCTTCAGCCTCTTAGAGCTCTTTCCAAAGATAAATGGATAGAGAGAGAAACATTTGAAAGTGTTTTCTTTTTAAAGATGCTCTTCTATGAAGAGTGTAGACCTAAGAGAAATTATTTAAAACAGTGGATGCTTCGACAGGAATTATGGCAACAACTGCAACTAGGATAGGCTCTAAGTACATGAGCACCTTTTTTATACTACGGTACATGTAGTATAAAAAAGTATATTTCAGAGATCACTGGTGATCTCTGAGATATGCCTCATGGCCTGCAGCTGGAGTGCAGATCCCTATTAAACAACACTATCAACTAAAAGCTTGATAATAAAAACACTTGTTCAGAGCCCACAGGAATATGTGGTGAATCTACAACATTTTTAAAGGGGCAAAATCAATTCACACAACTCTAAAATATGCAAAATAAGATCTCCATATTTCCTCTATTAGCCACTCCTGGGCAACCTCACCAGTTTTGCATCTCTAGGGCAACAAGCACTGCAATTGAGCAATGAACTTGAGTATAAACAGAAGAGCTGATAAATTGTTCTGAAGCAGTTAGATTAGTGGGAGCTAAACATAAGGCTGAAAAGATAGAGAGAACAAAATGGCAGTTTGATGGACAAGGAAGTCCATTCCAGCCCTTGATGCAAGAGCTCATGCCATTAGTAACATTCCTGGAAAGGAGCCAGGAGAATTCAAGCCATCCCAAGCAGCTGTATACATTGAAGTCACTATCTTGAGTGAGTTTTCAAATTGTCCCCTCTGAAGAAAAAGGCTTTACTTTCATCTAACATCAGTTTACAGCAATATTTTTCAGCTATTCTGGCGCTGTTCAATTACACCTAAAAGTCTTAGTAGATGCTCCTCAAGGCTTCCAACAGTGTCTGAGATGTGTTGATTTGCTGCATGCTTGATCTTTGAGAAAGCCCATCCTTTACATTACAACTCATATTCAGACAACTAGGGAAGAGTAGGAACACAACCAGGACATTTTAAATTGCATGTACAAGTATTTTCAGCTCTGAAGATTTTCTGATACTTGCGTAGTTTCTCAATGCAGTAATCCCAATGAATCTTACTTTCAAATTTTGCCTAATCTCTCATTCTCTGCATCCTTCTAACCAATTATTTTGCCAATACCTTCCCTCTTACGTCATGACTGCCTTGATCCCTTTGTCAAAAGCCTTTTAAAAATTCAAACAGACTTTCTGTACTGCATATAGATTACCCTTATCCACATGCATCTATTTGAAGAACTCCAGAAGTTTTACAAGGTAAAATTTCCCTTGGACTCAACAGTATTGACTCTTCACAAGAGCACATACATTTATCCAAGTGTTCACTGAATTATCTTACATGGTCTACAAATTCAGCTGGTAGAGATGTCAAGCTTACAGATCTACTCAAACTATTTTTAAACACTGATCCCATTTTTAACACTTTCCAGACTTGAAGTACCAAAGCAGTCTTAAGTGAGGAAGTACACACTATCGTTCTTCAGCACTCATAGGTGAGTTCAGTCCTGCCTATACCTCCACATCCATCTTGTCCCTATACTATACATGCATTAATAATTACCTCAGTTTCAGCCTGCTGAGGTTTCCCATGGACACAGGGAATTTCCTCAGTTTCAGTAAACAAAGATGCAAGTAATTCATACAGCCTCCCTGTATCTTCTCTGAGCACTACTTTTATACCTGATCATCAATTGACCATACACACATGGCAAGCGGGGGCTGTTTTTCCACTCTTTTTTGGCTTCCGCTGTTGCTGGAAGGAGGACATAGCATTGGGTTTTTGGAAACTTTTCCTGCCTGCCACATAGACAAAATATTTAATCAGCCAGAGCCTAAACTAAATTCTATTTCCTTTGGAAATAACTTTAGTGTTTAGTAGGATGTTTCTCTGTTTCCATTAATCTCCCTTTTCTTTGCCCTTCAGTGATGTCAACTTCCTTTTACATTTTCTTAAGGCTTGATAGATGCTCCTAACACTGTGTTTCCAGTATGGCAGCGTTAGGAGAGTCCACTGTTTTGAGTAAATCATCTAAATATATTTTCCAAAATATATGATCTTTAATACTGAGAATGCCACTTAAACTTCTTTTCAACACAATTAAACTGCCAAGGTTTCTCTTCAACTGTTAGTACATCCTGTACTCAATTTAAACTGCTATAGCTAGAAGGCTTTTGACAAAAAAACCCAAACAAAATCAGATTACAGATAGCAAACATGCTGGAGCTTTTGCTAATTTCTTCAACTGTTTCGATACCTGTGAAAGTGCTGAAGTTTCTTCACCTTTTTTCTCATTAACTAAATTCAAAAGAAGAAACAGTGTCATAGAAGTAAAAAACAAACTTCCTTTTTCTTTTAAGGTAGCAGGAAATAAATGCTGTTTTCTATGACAAAGTAATACCTTTGAAAGGCAGAGCATGTCACTGGTACTTTACAGCTCTCTATGCAGTAGCTGAGGAAAGTGGAGCAAAACATTCAATTCTCTACTTCTCTTAGTTTCTGAATGGTAGAGAAGGATCAGTAGCATGTGTCACATATCTAGAGGTGCTATGCCTCTTGCTTTATGTAACATACGATAATTCACATGTGCTCCCACCTTCTCACATTCTGAAATACCAGGCAAGGAAACCCTTCTCTTTTGCTTCCTATCTCAGAGAATGGGCAATAATAATGAATTGTCTGCACTGGATGAAGCTTGACTCCAGAAGACAACACTGGTAGGATATTCACCTGGGCAATGCAATCTTGGATATAAGCAATGAGTAAAAAGGGTCTTTCAATCCCTCTTGTTAAAGCTAATTTTACTGGACATACAATACTCATTACATCAGGGAAGAAGACAAGAGGAGGGTCAAACTGGTGGTGGAATCGCCCAGCCTTCAGGCCCTCCCTGTTTAGTCATGCAAGCAGGAACAGTATCAGCAGGTGACACTGATGGCACCAGCCCAGCATGCCCCTTTGCTGATGGTTAGGACTGCCCCCTACTAGGTAAGAGATAGAGATATAACTCCCCTCACACAGAAAACGGAACAGAACTTGAGCCTACCAAGTCACCTTCAGTGTCTGAAGTGACTACTTACCTCTCATAAAGTATGACATCTGCCTTGGCCAGCTTTCTGAACCAACGTTGTTCAGCTGAAGCTACTCAGCCTGGTTTTGTAAATTGCTTTGGGATAACTTAAAATACATTACCTGGAAGTTTTAGCCAAAAAAAATAAAAATAATTTAAAAAAATCCATCCCTAGCTTCATTTATTTTTATTTGATTCAGGCCTTTGCACTAATTCCCTTCATGAAGGTGCCAAAACATTACTCCAACAGGAGTTAGACTGAGGTGACCCACTGGTATTACATGGGTTGCAGAGAAGATGCTAAGCACCTTATCAATAAGTGCTGTATGTGAAACTGTGGTCAAACTATAAACTCCTGGGTTTGTACTCTTTTGAGCTCTTTTCTCCCCCAAACCCAAAGAATATCAGCTTTTACAGATGTTCGCATTCAAATTAAGAAAAGCAAGTTGCCATCCCCTACAGAATCAGGATTCCTTTCAGATTCAGTCAGCACAAAAAATAAGCTCCTTTTTTTATTTTTTAATGCTCAGAGTAATTAACACTGAATTACAGTAGAAATTCTATCAAAGGACTTCTGACAATCACATTAATACTAAATAACTTTCACATGCTTTATGTGATTACAATAAACACCAAAGATGTGAAAACAGATTAAGCCATTATTTTAAAGTATTACTGAATAATCAAACAAAAACAAAAGCTAGCACTAATTTCCCTGAACCAGCAGTAACACATTACCTGAAAAAACTTTAGATTTGGACCTAACAACCAGTCTAAAGGGTACATTGGAGTAAGGAGGAAGGTATGGTCTGGGGTCTACAGCACAACCCAAACAGGGCAACAGAGTATCTTACAGGCATCTGTTTTATAAGGCCAAGGTGTTTTTCAGATAAGGCCAAACTGTAGGTTTGAAAGTAGCTGTAAATGTCAAGTCTGTCAGCAGCTCTGAAGAACCTGAGGTTGGCCATGAGTCACACAGGACAAACAACAGCCATGACCATAAACTCACCCTTGAAGAAGTAGTTACACCCCCAGAAGGTTTCCAAATGCCAGGAGGATCATTCAGTGATCAGCTGCTTTGGCTGACAGACCTTTACATCCCTAGCAGCTCGGTACACATGTTCCCAAAGCAGCTAATCAAACAGCACAAGTGGTGAAATTCAGCCTCTTGTTTTACAGACAGGGGCCGGAAGAGTTTGTACAGTGATGTGCAACACTTGGGAGCTATTGCTGAGGTTTTTATCCAGGGGCTTTATGCAGGTAATGATTTGGAAAAGAAATATACTTTTTAATAAGCAACATATTTTTATCTGAATTTGCCTCAAGGCCAAAATTCCCCTTTCCTAATCTGCTGCTCTAGTAAGCCACAGTGCGGTGCTGCTTTGCTTTACCAAGCTACAGTCAGGAACCTTATGTGTGCCAGCAAATCTAGTACTTCACTAGTAATACCAAGTCCTCTTCAGACTACTCCTGCTTGTTATAAAAATTAGACCATTTCTTCTACCTCCCCCCACCCCACATCTTTATGTTAAAAAGAACATAAAAAATAAGGAATGTTGCACTTTAAAAGATTCAGCTACTTTGAATATACCTTGAAATGGAGGAGAAACACAATCGTTAAGGTCGTGTCCTGATGCTTTAAATTGACCCAATTCCCCCGATACCAACAGATTTACACTAATTTTCATCAAATGAATATATAGGTCAGTCTTCATGATATCATATGCCAGATATTTAAAGTTTCAGAAACCACCAGTGCCGTGCATTATTCAAGAAGCACACTGTCAACATACAATAAAAGACAATGATAATATCTGGATGCACAAGGCTATGGAGATGATTCATTTAGCATAATCATTTGCATTCCTGAACCTTGGATGTTTAATGTACCAGGAGAAATGAGGGATGGCAGCAACTGTGCTGGAGCATGAAGTGAGTAAAAATACTAAGCCCACTGCACCAATGCTCTGGCAGAAAAGTCCCATGTGTTCTGTTCCAGCAGCAGTTCTGAGTTTCATTTCCAGCTTAATGGACCTAGGAGCACGAAATCAAAAGCATAAACAATTTGCATGAGGGCATACTAGTGTGCCTAATGAATTTCCTTTCAGAAAGCCAGGTGGCACAAATAGTTCAGTCAATACATGCCAGCCAGTTCTCTGGTTGATTTTTCTCAACACTGTTCTCTGCAGTCCTAAGTGCTTGAGTACTAGGCACGCACAGGGCAGATGCATGACCTAGTTCAGCTACACTATACCAACCACCAGGTCTCTTGGGATAGCCCAGCAGTGCTCTCTTTTTCAGCACAATCTAACCTCAATTATTCGTGAACAACTCATTTGCATGTAGCAACACGTACAAATTTCCCCAACAGATAGAGGAACAAAGGCGCAGGAACAAAGGACTGAAGGAATCACCTGTGTTTACCATTTCTGCTGTGGCTGGGTCAGGCACATGCTGCATATATTCTGGCAGAGCTGAGATGCCTGAAGGGAACCCAAGGAGGAACAAAGAAGACACAAAGAGCTCATGGGAAATCCTGCAGTATCAGCACTGTAAGAGATACTGAGACTTCAGGAGGCTCTTCAGGAGCTTCCAGCAGCCCTGAAACACTTCATACTGTCCTGTAACTAACATAAAAGCTGTGATAAAGAATCAAATGCTACAACTATCAGATGCTGGGGGAAAAAAAAACCAAGGAGGGGAGAGTGGTCCAGAAGAAATCAGGGACATCACCAGGGTCCTCTTGTCTCTAACCTGCAATGATAGCTGCTGTAAAAAAAAAAAAAAAAAGCTCACCAACGATCTTAAAGAGCCATCTGTGCAAAATCTATGAGCAGATCCACAGTGCACACTAGTGACATGGAGAAAAAGCTTCCTGCTTAGCCCAGCAGCGGAGATCGGTTTTCTCCCAGCACTTCTTTTAAACTATTTCTCCTTTTTAGCTCAGGACACTGAAGCTCCAGCTCCCAAACCCCACCCAACATGGTTCCAAACTCAGTCATCTCAGTTTTTAAGACTGGATGCTTCAGACCTAAGCAAATTAAGGCATGTAAATTCAAATGCACGGGCAACTGACTGCAGCCACTTCACTGTCTTAAGCTTTGTTCTACAGTCTTCTACCCAAAAGAACAGCAAGAACTTGTGCAAGCATCCATTTTTAGGATGACAGTTTTTGTACAGCCATACCTTATAACTGCTGGCAGCACAGTGCTGTAATAATGCTGAGAAATTTATTGTCGTCATTAAATTTAAAAGGGCCTCAAAGCCAGCAGAAGTGCTGGATTCCTGATTGCTCACATAGCTTAATGATGTTAGCTCACCCTTTGGCTCTGTTCCAGGTACTCCAGCTAGTTCTCTCCAAGACAAATACACTACAGGGACTAAATCAATGTCCTCGTAATCTAGCCTGTGCTACTTGGCATCAGGTCCCTAGCCCTCTCTATTTACCAGTAGCTACATCTCCACTGCACATCAGGTAAGGGGAATAGATGAGTGCAGTGCAAGAGAGGTGAGAAAGAAACACATGCTGCCATTGTCACAAGCCATCCCTGGGACTACAACTGGGATCCTAGGGCACCATAAGTAGATGGCCAGTGGACTTGCCTTTAGGCTGTGCAGCTTTACTAGCTAAGAGCAACTAACATGGGTCTTAGTGATGCCTATACAAGCCAGTTGAGGCTTTTACAAGGGAGTTGAAAGCAAAGCCCTGAGCACTTTGCTGCTATGAGTCCCCACACTGGTAAAAAGTTTGTGATCACGCATGGCTACCACGCACACATGCAAGTTTACTGAGCTGAGCCCGCCACGGGCAACGATTTACTTTCCTCCTAAGTTCACATCTGAAACTGGGAATAAACTTCATTCTCCAGATAATACCTGCAGGAAATAAAACAAGGGCAAAGCCACCAAAGGCTGGGGAAGGGGCAGAGCACTGGTCTTGCTTAGGCTCACAGTAATGTATTCCCAACTCCCTCAGGAGGGCACAGAGTATTGTATAATACCCGTTACAGCACAATCTGTGCACTGTCAACAGTTTTTTACTTTATTTTTACATTTACGCTGAGTATGGTGCTTTCACATGCTTTCAACTTCCATATGCATACAATCTCCCACTTAAAATATCCTGCTTGTCATCTTCCCGGATTTCATTTCCTTTGGGAATGTTTCTTCAAGATTCAAGTAGCCACATTCTGATTTGCTGTCCTGAATCATGAAAAAAACCCCTCAGCTTTCTTCCACAACAGTATTCTGAAATTTCACAGCATGTTTTCTGATATAAATGTAATAGATTAGCAGCCCATACCCACCACATAAAACCTCATTAGAAAAAAAAAAAAAGTTATCTTTGTTATGTTGGAAAACCAATGATGATAAAGAATAAAATTATCGGATCACAGTATTCAAACTCACTATTTTCAAAGTTACCAGTTTTACACTTCTAAATATACACTATTTTAAATAAAGTTTCCAAATAACTTAAAAAAACCATCATTTGTATTAGAAAGCTCCCTACTTACATTTTTCTAAGATTAGCCTTGAGCATTCACAGCTAAACCATAACTTACCAAGGAATCTAGTACATAAAAATACCTTATTACAATCATAATGGAAGTTACTTTCTCATTTTCCTCCACACATCCTTGTATTTCAGTGGCATAAAACTTTTAAGCATCTGCACTGCTATTTGTGTGTTTCATGAAAGATTAGTGACTGTCATTAGTGAAATATACATTAGCTAAACAGAGAATCAATTAAAGCTAAACAGAGAATTTTGTTAAAGGTTTTAGAGCTAGTATACCAGGAAAATTCTCCCTGCAATCCGCATGCCAGGAATTGGCTACAGAGGTAAATAAAACCTGTTCAATCTATTTTTCCAGCTCTCCCTGTTCTCAGAGTCACTTGAAACTGCTATTATTTTTGTTACTAAAAAAATAAAACATGTCAATTCAAATTCTACTTTTAATTCATTTTGGGGCAATTTTTCTTCCATGAGGACTGTATTATTCTCTGCCCTGTTAAATTGCACTATACATACTGACAGCTTGATTTTCTCCATCCTGCTTTATCTTTCAGAAGTATTACTTGGTTCTCTCTCAACACAAAGACAGCTTTTGGCAGGTTTCCATTTCCTCTTCCAACAAACCAGCTATTGTGGAAAAACGATGAAACAGAGATGAAAAATTCCAGTGGATCAGCTTTAACCTACCAAAGTGCTCCTTGTATGTTGAAAATCACTGTGGTTTCACTATTTATTCTTTCAAATCAGAAATTAAAAAAGCATTACTGCTCTTGAAAAAAAGAGGCAGGGAGAAGAAATTAAGTATTAAAGTGGCAAATCTCCCATTTAACTAATTCTGTAGAAGTTCTTGCCTGTAATACATTCCAGACCAGATGGCAGAAAGCTGCCATGAAAAACAGATTAAAACAAACTTCCTCAAAAAGAGAGCGACTGAAGTTAGTACGAAAGCAGTCTGTGCCATTTGCTATGTTATCCAAATCCAATAGTCAGAGCTAATTTCAACCATTTAACTTTTCCCCAAAAGCTATACATGATCTAGAAACTCAATCTTTAAGTTTGAATATGTCTAATTTAGCTGGGGAGATTCATGTGGGAAGGAATACAATTCCTTTACTTTTACAGACAAGTCTGTTTGCTGGTATAAAATATAAAGACAAAAATCCAGAGAGGATTTATTGGCTTAAAAATAAAAGTTTTATGCAAAAAGCATGTACAGAAATAACATACTATTTTTGCAATTATAACTACTTTAAGGAAAAGTAACTTTTTACTGCTTTTTCGTGTCAGTTTTGAGAAGCCAGGACAGACAGGGAGTATGGTGACTTTTCTTACGTCTTGCACATCATCAGCTCAGCTTCTTAGTAAGGATTGAGCCCACCTCCCATTTGGCTGTTTCTGGGCAATGGACCTGAGCTCAGCTGACATCTATTATGCTTCTTGCAGGGTACCAGAAAAGGATAAAACCAAGATTGCCAACATTTTTAAACCACTCTCCATGTGCTGAAGATTGCAGGATGCTTTCCTCAAAGGATTTTTCAATTTCCTACTGTGACAAAGCGGTGAAAGAATCTAATGGGCAAAGACAGGAGACATCATCTGAAAGACAGGATTAACCACATATGAATGCCACCTGCACTTGGTACTAAATCTGTATGGGTACATCAAAGCAGACTAAAAAATGAGAATCCTGGAGGCTAGCTTGAGTGGCAAACACAAAAGAGACAATTCACCATGAACTTTGTGTTTAGAGGTACAAAAAGGTATTTTTGATCTTCCACCACATACTTCCTCTAATATTCTTTCCCCTTGTGTTAGTTTTTAGGATGTTTCTGCCAGAACCTTTGGTTATCTTAGTCAGCATAAAATGTTATTTCCTCTTTCTACTCCAATCTACTCTTTTCAGCTGCTACCTCTTTTTTTCCCTGGTGTTGTTAGAACAATTGCATAAGTCTTTCTGCGGTGCCTATGTTCCTCTGCCTTAAATACACCCATCTGGTTCTCGTATCCTCCTTCACTAAATACTTCAACAACCAATTTTATAAAAGCTTTTTCCTCTTTAAAGTTTATATAAAGAAAGATACTACAGGGTTTTATTTCTTTTTTAAATTGCTTTTGACTTCCTAGACAAATCAGGGTGAAAATAGGAAATATAAGAGGAAGGAGACTGTCTGCTTCTTTAAGGGTACCTGGTTAAGGACCTCTTCAATAAATAAAAAATAACAATAATTAAAACAAAGCAAAGAAAGGGAAAGCAGCAGCCACGTCCCTTCGGCCTGGGCAGAGACCCCTGAGCACTGTTCTGGGCTTCAGTGCTAAGGCAGGAGGGTCCTGGCCAGGGCTGTGGGAGGAAGCAGCTGATCATAAACCCCCATTAACAGGAAAAATATTTTTCTTGGCTTGGAAAGAATAAAATTAAATATTTTATTCTTTTAGTTTTACCCAAGCCAATAGAAAATGCTCTGTTTGCATTTGTTACCCTGCCTGTCATGTTTATCTACAGATGCATCTTCAATTCATCCCAGAGATGGATCTTACCACGTTCTGCAATACAAAAATCACTTCCTCAACTGGTATCTCCTGACTGCCATCCTTTCTTGTGTTTATACTTGGACCTTTTCTTCTTTTTTTGTTTGCTTCGGTACTTCTGATTGTCTTCATTGCAGATCATTTAGAAAATGTCCAAAATGAACTAGGTTTTTTATTGAATGAATTACTACTGTCTTGAGAAGAACTTGTAAACAGCTCTGGAAGATACAATTCAACACATTTTTGCATTTTTCAATGAATAAATTATTCTTGTGGAAAATGTACCTCAGAGCTATCCAGAAGTTGCAGCACCAGCATCAAGACATGGGAGCTCTTCATAATCAAAAAAAAAGAAGAAGAAAAAAAAAAAAAGCGCTATAGATCCCAACCCTACTTCTTATACTGTGAAGGGCAATAATAATCCAGGTTCTGGAAATCCTTTCAAGAAGCTACATTCAAAATGATGCTCATGCTATATTAATGCTTTATAACCACAAGCATCAGAAAGACACAGATTCCCCCTGATGAACGATTAACATGGCTTCAGAGCTCAGAGCAAAAACTCAAACCTTCATTTTTTGTCCTTGCCTATCCATCCTCACCAAACCACAAACATATTAAAAGAAAAACACAAACTAAAAAATATTTGGCTTCAACTCCAAGGACACTGGGAATGGACAGCCCCTGAAGAACACTGTACTGAGAAAATCAGAGCAAGAAGGAGCCAATATTGGTCAGTGACTAAGACACAGCTGCCCTACTCTGGGCACAGACACACCAGGAGGAAAGCACGCTCCAAAACAAAACACTGCTGCCCTAAATGACAGATGCTGTGATAGCCAGGGCAAGCCTCTCAGCATGCACACAGTGGGTGTTGATGAAGAAAGGTAATGAGGAGGAAGGCCAGCAAGGCATGCTGAGATACTTGAGAGGCAACAGGCTTCCTCACATCCTCTTGCAATTCTCTGTGAGCCAGAGGCAGAAATTGCATGCAAACTTAAAACACCTTTAAAAGTGGATTTTGCTGAATTAAGACTGTTGCTGGTGTAAGTCATATACACATTTGTGATTAACAGCATATAAGCAGGGAATGATAGTGAACAATCCTCATAACCCTTGAATTGCTGATCCCAGAATCAAGCTCACCCATGCTAGCTGTATGGCAGGGAGCAGTCCTCCTAAGTGTCTTGTACCTTCAATGTGACTGAGAGAAAAAGCACTGTATAAAACGCATGCCTCATCAGTTCAATGGGAGACAGAGAAAGCTATAATGAGACCAAGGGAAAACAGCCAGAAGGAGACATTAAAATGCATGTAGAAACAAACAGCTCAGAGATGCTGAAACATAGAAAACCCCAATATGCTTTAGAAACATATGCCATCAGAAGAAAACGGGTTTGATCCCACTCCCAGAGAGCACAAAAAGGAATTCCTGTTGCCTTCAGCATACAGAAACACACTGCACAAATCGAATGTGGTAAGAATTGTCTGGAAAGTGAAGCCTTCATCACTTGATGAAAGCAGACTTAACATCCAGCTGCATCATTGTCATACCAAAAAATTCACTGGGATGAAGTTATCTAAACCCAATAAAGATTATTTCAATATCACCCTGCTATATATCGCAGGTGAATGTACTTTTGAGATGATATATATCATCTTAGCTTGAGAGATTGCATTTATCCTTGTGAATTTAGCAGGTGATGGATTGGTATATTATGCACCAGCAGTGCACCCTGAACATGTTATGACAAGTAATCTGTTTGCCAGCAAAGAATAATGCCTTATCTAATGCCAGGATCTTACACCAAACATGATAGTTAGACAAGAGAATTAATGAAAATGACAAAAAGTCTGCCACTACACTGACCACATCCAAATCCCCATGCTGTGCCGAAAGTGCTGAGGCTGCACCTCCTACTGAAAGATGTCATACATTTGATGTAGTTACACTGCCCTGATTCGGGACTAGGGAAGTGTGCTGTGGGACAGGAACAATGGACTGAACGCTTGCTGCCTGAGCAATGCTGCTGATGTCATGTCTGACCTTAGTGGAGTCACTCCAGGATTTTTTCCCAATTAGGGCACAATTAGTCCACTGGCAGCATTTTGAAACATGCATGCTTGTCAGGGGAAGGAGTAAAGGAAGAGAAGAGCAATCTCTGGGATCTTCTCCAAGCCTTTTGGAGTGAACAACAGTCCATAAGCCTCACTAGATCCTGTGCAAGAAATGAGCCCCTGAAGGATGACCACTTAAAAAACTTCTTTTGCCTTTAGATACTCAAGACACATAAATAAATCTTGAAAGGACTTTTGTGGAGATGCCTATCACACAGAAAGCGACAAGAATGATGAAAACAAACAATTTCACCACCAGAGAAGTGAAAACACTGCAGCTGCAATCATGAATAAAAACAAAGCCCCATCAGCACAGCCTGAAAGCCTGCTTGTATAGCACAAGCGCAGGTGGTCAAAGATCAAGTATAATAGCGTCATACCGGTTCTTAACTCCCCAAGGCAATGTCTTGCCCAGGAGATGTGCCGTCTTCTTGCTTTTTTATTTTTAAGGTGTTGGTTGATCTGTTTAGCACACTGTCCTCACCCTGGGAAAAAACTGCACTGTGCAGAATTATCTGTACCTCGGAGCACTTTATGAAGAGACGTAGCTGCATGGACTAACATCAGCTAGTAGATGCAGACTGTTTAAATGGCTAATCATGCCTTTGTTACAAAACTGGGGTTAACATATCATGAGATAAGCAAAAGGAAGAGGCAAAAGAGATGCAAAGGTTACATGGATCACCTAGGAGCAGGCTGAGGCCAGAGCCACAGAAAAGATGTTTTGAGAGATGCAGCATAAAAGCAGAGTAAGCAAATTTCCAACAAAGCATCAAAAAGCAGAATCATAAGGCCAGGCAGTTGATAGCTTAGCTAAGAAAAGGATGTGCTGGCACCTATAACTCTATAAACATTGTTCATGATGAACTACTATATTTTCTTGTTTCCAGTTTTATCACTACTATCACACTCAGTAAGTGGTATCTAAAATGGTTAGTGTAGTATGTCCCCAACACAGGCTCTGCAATATAAAGGTTACAGTTCAGGAAGGAAAAGGAAACAGACTTACAGACACTGTCAAGACATCAAATAATATAGAGGGAATGTATCTCATACGGCTATAACTAAAGCCTCACAGAATACAGGTATGTGAGGTATTTTTTACTGACCCAGCGAAAACAAAGGTCAAAGCAGTGGCTACACAAAGGAATTAAACCTTCCTGAATACTGCAACTAAAGACATGTGAAAAAAATTGGTTTTAGGCGACTGCAAAGAGCTTTTCATACCACAGTTTCTCCCAGAGCTCATGTGTAGCACGACAGTTCTACCCCAGCTGCGAATCTGCTGTTTGTGCATGCACGTGTCTATGTGGTGTGATAATGTGGTTTAATGATTATAAATGGGGACCTGGCCCAGCCTGTGTTGTAACACATTCTCTATTCCCATTAACCTCTTTGAAATTGCTGGGGGGACAGCAGGGAAGAGAAAAGACAGACAAGGAGAAAGGAAATACACTGCACACTATAGGATGTGCTCAGCTCCTCCAAGGAGGGGCTCATTCAAGGAAGAGAAGCCAGGAGGAATGCACACAGGGAACAAACCCTCCCAAGAAAGGACAGTGTATTTTAAATACTGCAAAATAGGTGGAGAAGGAAAAGGGTAACCAGGCAAATTCCTCAGGAAAGCTACTTAAAAATAGAAGGAGGTAACAAGTGTTTGACAGCTCATCACCAAAGACAAGGACAAGGCAAGTGGAATGGCAAACCAAAGGTGAAGCAGAGGAGAAGCTGATGGTCACATTGCATTGTTTTTAAATACTGATGTAAAGGGCAGAAACAAGAGGGGGGGGGGGGAGAAAAAAATCAGACCGCATCCAACTGCTTCTGATGTGAAATGAATGGGACCCACCTGCAATTTTTAATTCATTCTGTCACCCAAGGAGAGCTGCTGTTCATTGGAACCAGATGGTTCCTGCTAACAGCAGTGTTCATCGAGCAGTAGAAATGTCTATTGGAGCTGCTTCTGAGCATTCTGGAAGACCCTTCTCCCATGTCTATAAGAAAAGTCACAGCTGCAAGTACAGAGATTGGTCAGCCTGACCTGCTTCTATCACACCAGAAGAAAACCAAGCAAACAGAGAGAGAACCTGTCTCCTCATCAGTACTGTGGAGCTCTTCTGAGCATGGTTTTAACTGCATAGTAATAATTAATCACTCCTTTGATATAGCCATTATTTCTCAATACCTTCGTTATGACTGTGAGGGCTTTTCCTCATCAAAGGCCTGTCAGGGCAAGGACATCCTCTGTCATTAGAGGATGATGATCTGATGAGAAGACATCTTTTCAAGTTAGTTTGTAGCTAGGCTGATGAGGACAGACTGGCTTTTGGTGGTTTGTTAGAGGTTTCAGGTTTTAATGAGCAAACAACAGTAAATTTGCTAGGGCTGCTCTCATTTCCCATTTCAAACCTACGAACAACTTGATCCAGCATTTCAGGTTAACCAGCGGGCTCATACCACGTGTGGTGCTGAAGCTCCCACCTGCATCCATCTTCCAAAAAGCGATGGGCTCGCGGAGGTTTACGGTTCTGGAATAACCATTTTTAACTGCAGCAGAGGAGAGCTTTGGGGAAGAAAAAGCAAAACCCCTACCTCAAATGCCTGATTCTGCAGACTTGGATTTATAAAGACATAAATAAATACTCTGATTTTATCTTTTATTTTGTTCTGCTGGAAATGGGAGTTGCAATTGTGACAGCAAAAGCATTTGTTTTACATATTGGAACACCAGCAAAGTCATAATTAAACTCAGACAGTTCAGGAACATGGCTCCTACCCCACACACCTCTCCAGAGTAATCTTGTCAGTTGACTTACAGCACAAAGTAAAATCTCGTAATGTTCTCTGGTAAATTATTTTGTAGCAAGTACCCACACTGCACAGTATTTCTCACCGCCTCACTCCCTCTTTCTCTCCTATATTTGCCTTTCCTCCTGACCTCCCTACAGCATCTCATGAACTCTCAGATGTCACCACAAGCCCGTTTCCCAGCACTTCCTCTCCTCTTCCTACCACCGTTCTCCATTTATCTTTTGACATCCTCCACAGTACAGTAATACACAGGTGGCTGTTACAACAAAAATCATACACAGCAACATACACAGTGTTTTCATCAACTGATTGTGCTGCCTGCCTTGAAACAAGTCCTCCAAGAACAACAAGCAACTGTCTTATTACCTAGGGACCCAAGGGCATTTTTGACTTTGCTTCCCAGGAAGTGATGTTCAACAGGAACCGAAGTCTAATGTTATAATTGAGTCAAAGATCAGTGAGGAAATAAGCTTTAATCATCTTTGGGATTTCAAACAACAGCTTTCACCCTCAGATCTCTTGAGCACACATTTATAGAACTTCTTTCATTTAATTTGTACTGAGATAAAGGAGAAGTGAGTGAAGAACAACATGCAAAGGCCAAGTAGGTTTACTGCTTTCACTGCCATCATTGAACCATTGCTCAGAATGTTTATTTCCTATAAGCTTTCCTTTCCTATAAGCTCTCTCCCTCATTCTACAACAGGGAACTCTTAGCAAGAGCACCTAAGCTTTTGCAGTGCTACGGCAAACAGGCTGATGTCACTTACTGAAAAAGAGAGATGTTCTCTGTGGAGCATTCAAAATTGTGGACTGTACCATTCCCTCCAGATACCACAGCACGGCTTACTTCACTGTCCTTCTGTCATACACTGAGCAACTATGAATCCTCATATCTGTGAGGGGTTTTTTTCCTATGCAGTATATGTCCATCACAAATACTTTCTTATTTCTCACTTTTAAATGCACTTCAGGGGTGATTTTGTTTAATTATGTGGGTTAAGTGACAGCATCAAGAGACACCTTAATGTCTCACAGATGTATATGACTGTCACTCACACAAGAGCAATTCCCAGATTTTGTTCTTACAGCAGGGACAAGAAAAAGATGCCTATTTAAAAAGGGTTACAATACATAGTTGAAAACTAAACAGAAGCAGTTGGATGAATTTCCGGAATTGCTTCAGGTTATGACTCACATTCATTGTGATGATTTAAAATGTAATGACCTGTTCTCCCAAATGTTTGTTCCTGCCTCCTGCTAGGGATTACTACCTCCAAGGAAAGGCAGTAAAATGAAACTTGTAAGGGCACCCTTACACACACCAAATTCCACAAATTCTGCCTCAAATCAGTAGCAAGCAGCTAGGGATGGGACATAGGTAATGCTTAAATCCACCTCCAGTGCTGGCTAAGTAAATACACACCTAAAGCATTAGGCACTTACATCTACACTTCTGAGTCTATGGAAAGGGGCCAGAAATTTAAAGCTTACTTGAAGAATAACCACTCTGAACAATTTCACCAACTGGTGCGAAGATGCTTTTATCTAAGAGAATGATTCATCCTCCATAAATTAGTTGATTATCTTTTAAATTGGCATTTTGAAACATCATTACTTAAAGATGTAACACTTTACACTGATTAGCTTAATTTTAATTCATTTCTTAGTTCACAGCAAAACTCAATAATCAGCTAGTCAGATTGGGATCTCCTAGGAGGAAGATACAAATTCGGCTTTCATTCCCGTTAAAACGTGACTTCACAAGTATGCTCAGTCTAAGTCTATGATTGTCAGGTGCCACGTTCAGTTCTCCATGCTCAGCTAATAGGTTTGTATCTTTTCTCTCACTTTCTAAGCAGTTAAAACTGTTCTCACTACTAATGAAGCTGTGAAACTTTCCCCACCGTGGCCATTTAAATACATGGGAAAGTAAAGGAACTTTTCTTCATGCTCAAGGTGCTCAAAGCATCCCCTGGCAAACGCAAAATCAAGCAATAACATCATGCAAAAATTCAGAGAAACTGGTCATGGAGCTGAGCTGCAGCAAGGTGCAGAACAGATGGTGCCTGTATCTACACCAGAGACAGGCTTTGAAGGTGCCAAATACATTAGCAATTAACTTCAGCTGCAGGAGAAATTCATAAACTATAACAGGCAACACCAACTATATTGTCACTAAGCAGTCACAGGGCTGCTTCTGTTTCATTGGTCCAATATTGTAACTACTGGATTTATTACACTTAAAAAATAGTAGTCCAAAATAGTAGGCACTCCTCTTTGTGCAAGACTGCAAAATTGTACCTAAAAATGAAGACTACTTTACTAGAACCTATCTCTTTAGTCATAGCATCAACGTATTAGAAGAACATACATGGTGGCTTAAAGCTTTTATGTGAGTCTGTACATGCATTACAGTAAATTTAAAATGGGATAACATAGCCTTTTTTAATAAATACTATGCTGCTGCTGCCACACATATTATGGGCTGGCTGATTCGTTAAAAAGAATGACTGTTAGCATTCCAGTGGCCAAAAGCAGACTGCTGTTGTATGGGTAATCATCAAAATGTCATGTTTCAAAATATTAGACAGCCTTCCCTGCATACAGAGTAAAAATATCCAATTACAATTTCTAAAGAAATCACATGAACTTAAAGGTATAGGCACCAGAAATTATATAGGAACCGAGTGTGACAGCCTTTTGGAAATGCTAAGAATTCTATTAATACTAATCATGGCTAGAAGGGCTCTCTTCATCATTTTGTAGTTCAACACTGAATAAAAACAACATGAAATTACAATTTCAGCTAATAATCAATAGCTTCTGGTTCTTAATAACTTTAGGTTTCCTGCAAAACAAAGCCAAATTCTGCTTTTAATTATGTAATTGCATACCCAGTGTAACTGATTTGGCAGATAAAATGCTACTACGAGAATAAAAGGCTACTAAGAGCTTGATTCAGAGTTTTTCTGCTTCCTGACCTTAACTGATGAGACTTAGGCAATGTTTTCGATGGAGTCTTCTATCCAAAATGCTTAAATGCAAATCATCTCACAGTAAGAGCTGGAGAGGAGAATTATCAGCATATTTCAGTAGACTGTAAACAACACAGTCAGGTCTTGTTTTAGATTGTATTTCAGATTTCTTTTTTTTTTCCAAATACAAATATTTTTAGTGTTTCAAAACAAAATTAAATGCTCCAGTCTGATCCCTCAAAAACATTTCCTACAACTCAAAGTAATTGTTTTACTTTCTCTGGACCTTCTGGCTAACAAAATAAACAGCTATTTGCACAGCTCTGAGATTAGACCATCAGAAGTAAATCTTGATATTTAATATATATATACATATGTATGTGTACATGTACATATTCACTCATGTATGTAGATTTGTAAGAGAGGAAGAAAGAGTTGGGTAACACGTTACTGTTTCCTCAAATGGAACATGTAGCCCGTTTCAGTTTCTTTGTGTGGTGAAAGCAAACTGATAACAAGAGCCATGTCAAGTCTACTGCACTACGGTAACAAATCAGAATGTGTTATATGGAACAAACCTAAATCGAAAGATGCTGTTAGTTATCAATGATGCTTTTTAAAGTGCAACCCAGCAGCTGCAAACATTGCTCACCAGGTAAAGCAGCTTCTTCTCTCTGAGAGACCAAGGAGGAGGACTAAGACATGTTTCAATCTAAGCAGGTCATTTTAACTACCCCTGTTGCCAGCTCAGAGCAGTAAGGACCTTCAGAGGGCTGTTCACCTTCACAAGCTCCTCTCCCTCTCCCTCTCTCCCTCCATCAACCACAGAAGCCTAGAGGAAACCCTGAATTTTGTGATACCCACTGTTAGGTGAGAGGATTTGAAGCGCAGCTGGATCTGAAGCTCTACAGCTGTCCCAAGTGAACAACTGCACTTACAATAGCAACCTCTGTATTTTGACACATGGGAATGCAAGGTTATTAGATTTCAACCGAAGCAGTGCTTCATTTGCCCATGTTGATCCAATCCTACTCTTTCCAATGCACTTGGCCAAAAATGCAAATAATGCTGTAGTGTTGTTTTTCTGTACTGAAAATTTTCCGAAGGGCTAGGGAGAAATAGTTGAAAAATACTCTGAAATTACTGGCCTGTGTCTTTAAGAGCTATAGGCTTGTTAGTTACAGATTTCTGTAGCAATTTTTATTTGTTTGTGTTCTGTTCTGGACATCTAGAGAGTAGATACATAAGTGTAAATAATAAAATGGTAAAGGAGATAGGGAATCTGTCTCTGATTAATTAAGGGTTACAGTATTAAATGGTCTTATGAATTGCTAATTTAAATAACAAGCCTTAGTTCAATGCTATCTTCATTACCAGTGAAAAGTGCAGTAAAAATCACAAGTACCTCACAAGTAACGTAGATCTGGTCCTCCAGAAGTGCTGCATACACCTCAATTTCAAAGAAAAGCAAAAGCACCTCCCAGCATAAACACACAGTCATTCTCAAGAGAACCTGTTGTTTACAGGGCACTCTGCCCTATGCAAACACAAGGGATATCATTAAGTTCTGCTGGAGAAGCACAAAAGCCCAAACATAAGCTTTGGCAGCTGAGAGAAAAAGAGCAATTTCAGGAACTACAACTGTTCAGATGGTGAGAATTAGCGTAGCTCCGTTGGCTTCACTAGAATTATAAAGATACAGTACACCAGCTGAGGATGTTATCCATTATCTGTAACTCCAGCTGTGCCTGCATTGCTAATCCAGCCAGATCTTTGAGTCGAAACTCACATGGCATGCAGTTTAATATAATTTAAATACAAAGAAGAGACTCATAGATGATTTCTGCTTCAACTAACAATGACTCAGAACTCAGTGAATATAGCAGAGCAAGTGAACCAACAGTGCAGTTCTTGAGAGGGCTACTAAACATTCCAGCAAGTGGTCCATGCACACACAAAAACATCACTGAAAGTTATTTGTTGAAATTACTTGTGTTGTGCAATTTGTAAACAGTTTGTTATGGGCACTGAACACTCTGCATTCAAGTTGTTCTCACCCAACATAAAGTCTAAAGCTGCTGCAAGATAGGAGATAGCCAATGGTCCCTACTTATAAGCATTTTGCACTTAAAATTCTTTATTTAACCACACTTTTTTCACCTCCCTTTACTATGCCATAGAATTCAGGACAAGTTTACAGCTTCAGCAAGCATTTTAAGAAGAAATATGCTTATCTGTTGTGAGCAAATGTAAAAAGGGAAGAAAAATATAGGTCTGAACAAATTTTCTCTGCAAGTTAAAGGATATGCACAGAAAAATGGTGACAACATATGCCTGGCTCTATTAGTGAGCCACCACCCTGAAAGCAGTCAGTCAGTTCATCACATGCTAGGATGTCCTCTTTCTTTAGGCTGCTGCTGTCAGAGCTGCCTGAACAGTTTGCACTTCATGATAGTCTATGCACGCAATCGCTCAGTCACTTTGCACAACTCAAAACTTCTGGAAAACTGTGTAAAAGGAAGCTGCAAAGAACCTTCTGAGCAATTCACAGAGGAGTTCTTGCCAGGCACCTACTGAAGGACACTCATGACTAGTCAGCAGGCTGACTAGTCATGAGTACAGAGGGAGCAGGTGCTTTCATAGGAGCACATGTTGCCTCTACATCAGTCAGGTACATTGTCATTGCCAGCTCTCCTATGGCACTAACATAGTTTTGCTTCCAGCCACACAGAGCTGGCATTACAAGTTTAGTGCATTACATGTTTAATGAGGAAAGGGGAAAACATAATGCAAGAAAGACGAGAAGCAGATCTAGGGCTTAGATCTTTGTATCTGCCAACCATCCACATACCAGGCTCTTCCTCCACCTTTTCTATACCATGTCGT
>NW_009922777.1:74964-87704 GCF_000696875.1 Nestor notabilis
GCCCCACCCCCCACCCCCACCTCCCTGCTTTCAGGAGCAGCAGCAATTTTCACTCTGTCAGGCTGTGAGGAGGCTCTGAAGGAGCCCCTTGGCTAGTCAGACTGTTTGCTGCTTGACCAGCTATTTCCCATCTCCTCCACAGAAACAGAGATAGACTGGACAGAAGCTTTCCAGAGGCTAGATTCAGCCACACAGAGTTAGACAATGCTGCTTTACATATAGTCAGACTGAAGAGTAGAATAAAGCATAAAATAGAAAATGGGAATGAGATTACCGAATATCCCCTCACAACTCACTTAAGAACATCACCCTGCTACAAAGGTAGGAGCAGTCCCACTCCAGTTTTAAGCAGAGGATGTTATTTGCATTCTAACCAAGGTCACTAGGAACTCCAAAAACATCTACCTAAAAATCAACCTTTTCTTTGGCAGTGAGTTTCCTTATAGCCAACTTTCCAAACAAGCGATTTGAAGCAAAAATGATCTTTCCTGACATCAGAAAGCTAGCACACAACAGAAATCTTTCTTCCCATTTCTAGCCCTGACCACTACAATGTCCCTGCCACTATGAACCATAAGTGTCCTTCAGGGAATGAGAAGCCTTTCTGAATAGTGCAAAATAAGCAAAATCCATACTGGAAATTCTGGGTCAGGGCTTCAGCTGCCATACTTCTGTTGGCTTAACATAGACAGCAGATCCTTAGTAGAGCCACCTGAAGACAACGAAACACAATTTGAAGGTTGTCATGCCTGCATGCCTTTCTCCATGTGAGATGGAATCAGTCTTTTAAGACAGTTCACTCTATATGACAGAACTATGCTTTAGCAAGCACACAAGGGGAGAGGGAGGGATTAATATCTCATTCCCAGTTCATTTCAAGTAAGTAAATAACATTCACCAGCACCACTGATGACTTTCTTACGTTTTTTCCTCAGGGTTTCCAGGACTGTTGCTAATGGTGGTTATTTGAGGCTTCAACTCATAGGGACACATTTTCAGGCAAGATTGAAAAAAGCAAAATGAAAGGAAGAGTAAACAGAACTCCAAAACTGAGCTGACCCAGCAGCACCCAGGAACACTAACAAAAATAAAAGGAGAATGTTCAAGGTCTTTCCGTGCTGTGGCTGCTCAGTGATGGTGCAAAACTAACAGGAAGGGACACATCCCTGAACAACTGATACCATCTGCTCTGGAGGAAAGTAGATGCTCAAAGTCCTGCCAGTCTGTGCCAGAGGAAGATTGCTTGGACAGTAAGTTTACCACTTGATGTACACTTCTGCACTTGAGGAAAATGTATCAGAGATGAGAATCAAATGCTACGATATTCTGACAGTGTGTGAACAGCAATTAGCAACTGTGTGGACAGAAACAGGTTCTCTGGCAGGTCCCATTAATCTCTTTATGCAGATTCAATACTCATGAAAGACACTGTGTGAGTAGCCAAGAATGTAAGTCTGCTCTTCACACTGGGTACCTCGACAAACACCTATGACTGAGGACTGGGCAAAGAGCCAGGCATACACTACTCTGGACTTCACTCCAATTCAGTGTCGGTCTGCAACAGCTCCCTCCTGTTTCTGCTATCCTATCTGAAAATGAGGGAGAATGATATTTCATCTGCCTTACTAAATGCTTTCAGTTACTCAACACTCTGTAACGGCAGCTTGACTTTAATTTACTCCACTTACAAAAAATATCCCGCCTTCTGAAGTGGCATAGAGATCAAATCAAGCCTTTTGGTTGTTGCTGTCCATTACAGTTCACAATCAACAGTCAGAAATCTTTCCTAAAGGCCAACCGTAAACCTTGCAGCTGGCTGTCAAACATGCTTTAGTACCACCTACACTCTGCAGCTTTTCTGAAGGCTCCTTCCTGCCCAGCACAGAAAGACAAAACCAGCTCAAGTCATCATTCACTGGGAGACTGACTGGGACAAGGCATGAGTGGACTCCAGCCAACAGACAACACGTGAAGGAACTGCAGTTCTGAACTGCCTCCCATTTCACTTGTTAGTGGTATCGAGACATATCTGTGCTAATATGAACACAAATTTTTATTTCTGTTCTACCTCCAAGCAGCTTGTACGCACTGATCCAAGCCTGTTCTGCACTTAGATTAACTTCTACTGACCTAGACCAGAGGACAGTGAAAATCAGCATGACCAAATGACATACATCTGGAGAGAGTGTGGAGCATGATCTGAGGCAGAGCATGACTAGGACTCCTGGGGTATCCATCTGTTTGACACATCCCTACTAAAGCCCCAGCCAGGTCACCCCAAAGGGAGCTGAACTTACCTGACCATTTTAGGGCTGAGAGGAAGAAAGTGAGCAGATGATGAGATGACCATCTCCTATAATGAATCACGTAGAGAGTAATGAGCTTTCCTGGCTCACACAACTGTGCTTTACATCCACGAAAAGGCCTGCATCTGTGCATGCAGCATTACGATTTTCTGATCAGTAAAAAAACTCAGCATTACTCTAGACCCTAACCTGATTCAGATGTACAAGGCTACCAACCCTGGCTATTCATCCTTTCTATCTTCCACAAATAACGGGAGGCTACAACAACTTGACACTGATGCAAGGTCTTCACTATATTTTAGTTAGCAACCTCTAATGTGTGTATCTATCTGACTAAATCTGTATCTTCTGTTTTAAGGCACAGTTCTCAATACTGAACAGTGCAGCTGCTATTTAAAGAATGGTGCATTTGGTTGTCTGTGTGGTTTTTTAGTTTTTTGGGGTTTTTTGTTTTTTTCTTTACAACTCATTTGCTTTCTTAAAAAAATGAGGCTTTCCCCTACCTGTTGTCTTGCCCTGACTACTGCTTAAGCAGTTTGCTGTCAGGATACAATTTGGCTACTTCTTGGAGTGTAGCTTTCCCCCAGAGTTTAGTCTGACATAAACATAATGAAAGATAGGATGTAGATTGGTCAGAAATATCTGAAAAGCAACTCTTCACCTTGTCAAGAGCAAGCCAAATAGTTTAATTTGCATAATGAATCCAAGAAACACCCCCTTTTACCTTATATAGTGTAAGCAGATCTTCCAGTTACTGAAATGACCATTATAAAAAGAAAAAATAACTGTCATGTGCCATCCATTTATCCTGCTTATTACATTTTGTCACTCATTTTGGCTGTTTTTCTTTCTGGTTGGTTTTGATCTACCTCCATTTAGGACACAGCAGAGAAGTGCTACTCGACTTGCTGCTCCACGGGCTGGCTAGCTCAGCTCAGTCTTTAATACTGACTTTGGGATTGAGCAGAAGAAGTGCTATGAGTATTTCTACATGCATTAGACTAGATTTCAATTTGAAAATAAATAAATAAATAAATAAGAATCTCTAAAAGACTACATGACCTAAGGTACCAGTGACAAGGAGAATACCATCTTAATATATGTTGCCATGCAAAATGGAAGAGCAAGTACAATGAAAGAGCTACTAGACAGGAATAGAGGGAGAGGGAAAAAAAAAATCCCCGAAAAACAGATTAGAATTTCATTATACAGAAGATGTGGTTATATCACAAAGCTTCAGTTGCAAGCTCTAGCAACCACTGATCATATTCTCAGCTACACACATCTAAGCAGACCTATCAAACCAGACACCTGAAGTGATACAGGCACCTGGTGTGTGAAACCAGGAAATTCTGTTTAAACACAGGGAAAAGCTTTTTTTTTGTCAAGTTGATCAAACACTGGAACAGGTGGCCTGGAGAGGTGGCGGTGTCTCCATTTCTGGAGATAATCAAAACCCAACTGGACATGGTGCTGAGCCACCAGCTCTAGGTGGCCCTGCTTGAGCAGCAGGTTGGAGCAGATGACCTCCAGGGATCCCCTGCAACTTCAACCATTATGTGAATCCTGATTAAGCTTAGCTTAAAAAGATTTAAACTCAATCCTACCAAAACAGTGATTCTGCAGCATTGCAAAAACTTGGGCAAGTAACTTTAGCTATGAAAATCTGCATTCATTCACTCTCTCAAGAGAGTAAGCAGAATTTTACAAATTACAAATTACATTCTTAAATTTTGGTATGTAAAAATCTACCCACAGGATTTAACTAAATATCTGTCTGTAGTGGGGTTGGACAAGGTAACACTAGATTGTTACCTCTGGATAGCCGGATAATACAACCACCTGGTATAAGTCTACATTACTGTATTACAGTACTGCAGTGCTTCATTACTAGATTGTGCAAGATAGCAGAGACTGAAGCTGACAGAGTTTGACCAGAATCAGGAAGGAAATTCTGATTTAAGTTATAAATGAATCACAATCTTTTAAACCACAGGATGAATTTTTACCATAGAGACAGTGACGGACTCAGCTCTCTATTCTACACTGTGCTTCATATCAGCATTATTCACCAATGCCAACCTGCTGGCATGGCACTGAAAAATTGAGCCAAGACTTCTTCTGAGAACAGTCTATGTTCACCACTGCTATTGATTTGAAACATTGCTCTGGGCACAAATCCAGGCATAAACGCTGTCTTATTTATAAAGTAAACGCTGCCAACAGTAGCAGAAGTAATAATTATCATACAAGAATCAACACCCTCCCAGCAGGTAATGATATAAATGAATTAGAAATTCAAGGATACATGTATTTTGCACATTGTTTGCTATCTATCTAGATGGAGTAAAACAAAACAGGTAGCAAAGTCATAGTGAAACATCTAGTCCAAAAAATGCTTTTCCTTTTAAAGAACAAAGAATCCATACGTCTATAAATTAGCTAATTAGAAGGGCAGGCACAGATAACGTTTAAAAGAATTATAAGATTTCATGTATGAAAAGTTCATGAAGTAGCTAAAATTTCTTATTCTAAGACACTTGAGAAATCTCTTGTGTACTGTTTCAAAAACTCACGTGGAAGGAACACTTAATTTTAGTGTGCAATTTGACTCAGAGTCAGAACCTTAAGGGTCCTATTTTAGCAGCCTGCCTGCTTCAGTGAGAAGTACACAAATTATTCAAATGCACAAACAGCATGCCAAAATCACCAATGCCATATCTTACAATTGTATATTCACATATTCAAGGGAGAGTGTTAAAATTACTCCACTGGAGTTCTTTCATACTTGCACTTCACAGCACCATCTTTTATTAGCTGTTAATAATACAGTTCAACATTACAAACTGCCTACATGCCCTGATCTAGCTTTCTGCTCTAATTGATCAAATGTGAAGTCATGCAAGCCTGAGCTTATTTTATTATTAGTCCCCAGGTATTCAAACACTAATTTTTACCATGATGTAATAGACTTTTCTTTAGAGCTCTCCATGTAGCTGGGTGTTTGCTATTTAATTGCAACCTCAAAAAGTGAATGCTGTGTACAGACCACCCAGATTGCAAGAAACCAGGATATCCATGGACTTCAGTGGAAGTTGCTCTGAAGCACTCAAGATAAGGCTTCTGTTAATCCAACTGTAAGTTTTTTGCTTTACAAATGGCATAAAATTCAAAGAGGCCGCTCTTAATTCTTGCCTGCTGTCCAAAAAGTAACAGGGTTTGTTCATAAGAACAGCATAGTGAAAGGTAAGAAATGGAATCCAGCCTATGCATTGGCCAAGTGGCATTATGAAAAAAAAACCAAAAACCAACAACAACAACAACAAAAAAAAACCACCACCACCACACACACAACAAAAACAAAAAAAAAAAAAAAGAGAGAGCACTGAGTCAATGCAAAGGCTGCTGCTAGTTGTGCCAAACCATACGGCTTTGTTGAACTCATCCATGTCTCTGTACCATTATTCTTTGTCCTTCACTTCCACCACAAGGTCTTTGGAGCTGCCCTGCTCCTTGTTTTGTCTTCTGTTTTGACATCTAGCACTGTGGGGCAAGGATCCCAACTAATCCAAGTACGAGCGCTGAAAACCTTCAGTCTTAGAACGACAACAAAACTGATAAGAGGCAAAGCTCAAATTGCCGCGCTATCCCTTGGTATGTCCTGTGTGATGATGGAAAACCAAGGGAAAGCTCAGCTCACCACCACATGGGGAAAGGACAAGAAGGCACATGGAGCACACAAGAATAATCCCTGCCCAGTCAGATGGCTGACGCCACACGTTCAGAGCTTTTCCCAACTTACACTGCAATCTTTGGTCCTAATCACCTTCATGCTCTCTTCTAGCCATATCTTTTTTACTGGTCCGAAACATATGCAACTCCCATTCACCTTGAGCCAAAGCAGAGAAGCAGTAGACATATTTGTCTTGTAAGGATTTCTAGCTTAGTGAGAAAACACCGTAAACTGATAAAACAGACTTCCATGTTTACAAATAACCTTGACTCATGAAATGTTTTTTATAAGCAAAACCTAAGCTGATTGAAAGGACTACTGCCTTGAGTCAGAACAACACCCGCAAGGCAATACTCTGATAGCAATGAGGAAACTATCATTTGAGAGACTGTAATATGCTGAAAGAAGGAGGAGGATGTAGGCTAGAGCAGGACTAATACATGATAATGAAGGAGTCAACACAGTGAAGATACACACAGAGTCTTAACAAAGGATTCAGAACAGATACAAGAATGGAGAGCAAACAGGTTAAGGGATTTTTAGGTAAACCAGAAGTTAAAGGAATCTGGAGAATTTCTTCCCCCTCCCCCCCCCTCCTGTTTATAAGTAAATAGCTAGAGCAGTATTAGAACCACTAAGGAAGGATCATGTTTTTTGGAAGACACTGGACATGCTCCTAGACCAAAAAGGAAGAAAAACTCTTTCTAAGCATGCTGAATACCTACTATATCCCCTTGTTGTCCATACTGTTCCTCCCGGAAGGTCTCCAAAGAGTTTTCCCAGGAATAATCCATGTCTTGGTCATATACTGAATCCTTCAGTTTTGAGTTTGTGTTTCTTCACAAATTTAACTAACTCGTAAGACAAAGACTGGGCCATTTTCATAAAAAAGACTCATCTGTCTTTTTAACCCTGCTGTGCCATTTTGTAATGCTGGCTTCCATAAATATTCTACCCCATTCTGCATATACACAGGTACCTAATAGTTCATTCTGTCAGCCTGCATACAAGTGAAACACAGACACCTCCTATAATATAAGCAGAACATTTCTTCCAAAGACCTCCTAACGAACCGTAATGAGTCTGTGGGTAGAGCTGCTTGACACATTGTTCTCCTTCTCCCCCCTGCCTCCAAGATGAAAAACACATTCTAGAGTGGAAGAATTAAGCTATTTACAATTTTCCAGACTTCTTATGGAACATAGATCAATCACTATCTGAAGAAGCTCACAACTTTGAGACAGACTTGAAAAATTTACTTTCATACCTTGCACACCTTGGCTTTGAAAATAGCTTTTAATTCCTGATGATACCTTTTTCCTCAATGATGATTAACTTCTTTGTTGTGTCCTGTGAAAGGGTTTCTGAACATCTAAATACTTCCTTCAGTGTTTAATCATTTCTACTCTCCTTCCATGTACTAAACCAAGTCAGAATAATTAATTCCTTCTGTCCTTCACCTTTTCCTGTTCTTTTTTACCATTCACTAAGAACATATGAAAAAATAGTCCTGAATATCCTTCCTTAGTGGTTCTAATACTGCTCTAGCTATTTACTTATAAACAGGAGGGGGGGGGAGGGGGAAGAAATTCTCCAGATTCCTTTAACTTCTGGTTTACCTAAAAATCCCTTAACCTGTTTGCTCTCCATTCTTGTATCTGTTCTGAATCCTTTGTTAAGACTCTGTGTGTATCTTCACTGTGTTGACTCCTTCATTATCATGTATTAGTCCTGCTCTAGCCTACATCCTCCTCCTTCTTTCAGCATATTACAGTCTCTCAAATGATAGTTTCCTCATTGCTATCAGAGTATTGCCTTGCGGGTGTTGTTCTGACTCAAGGCAGTAGTCCTTTCAATCAGCTTAGGTTCTGCTTATAAAAAACATTTCATGAGTCACAACCTCACACTCCTAGATTTTTAAACTGCACACCCAGGTTCAGGGGGAGCATAATAGTTTGAAAAACAACAAATGTCAACAAATCTTTGTATTTCCTGGAGGTGTAAAAGGATTCATCAGCTTCTGCCTTGCCTCTACTAGCAGCCTCTTAGTACTGATGCTTTCTAACAAATCAACTCGCCTACATGTCCTTCTTGAAGGACAGGCTATACTTCCAGCAATGAGGGTGGGCAGAGAAGACTGCCTGGACCCCAAAGCAGAGTGGAAAGAGATTGTATCACCCATACCCTCTGGGATTTTTTGGCTTGGAAAGAAAGTCCAGCCAAAGGCTACCTGAGTGCAAGAGCCAACCTTCTCTGATGAGAAAAAAAATCCAAGTCAGGTTTTTGGTGAGTGTAAAGTACTGCAGTGGGAGCTATGGTGATTTATACCAGGAAAGAATTTGTTCCCCTGAAGGACTCCACACTGGCATTTCTCACTCCATTTGTCCTTTTGTTCACTGTCTATTCTAAGTTTTACCAATTTAGTCTTAACACCAAGATTCATATTGAAAGTGTCATAAGATTTTTATTGAGAAAAGCATTGATTTTGATAATAAACAAGCAAATCTTTCCAGACATTATACGAATGGAAATATTGTTTGTGAAAACCAAAACGTCAGCAGAAAAACATTTCAAACACTTTTGCATTCATTATAACAAATTCTGTCTGAAAATGGTTGGCCAAATTTTGTCCTTCCCAGATGAGAATGCAAAATAAAACCAGGGAGGAGGCTTCTAAGGCACAAGCTTTTGATGATCAGCCTAGCAAATTTCTCCAGCCTACCTTGCTGCCCAGACTCAAGGCTGCCAAATAAGCTACCACACAGCCCCTCAGCCTCTGCATGAGATCAGCAGCTCTGGGATCTCACAGGTTTGTACAAATCAGCAAAGATTAGCAGAAGAATAAAAGCAATCAGTCTGCTCAGCTAGATTATCTCATTCCCAGCAATCCCACTGTTTAATGAGAAAATAGATATTAATTTGCCTCTTTGACATCCATGCTTAACCTAAAGCTTTTGTTCTGTGGCTAAGCACGTAAGGATAATTCTTATACTCCTGTGACTGTCTCCTGAACTTGAAGGCTTTCTTTGAAATTTATGGGATTGCATGGTTGCAGGTGCTGCTAATGGTAAAAGTTATTTTTTTAGAGACAGGAACAAAACAAAAAGTGGGAATGTCTCAATGTAACAGACTGCAGAGAAGTTGTAGTTTTCTGTGTTCTCATTATCTGCAGTCTTTCAGACTGCAGGTTGCCTTGGACCTTAATAGTAAAAAAAAAAAAAAAAAAAAAAAAATTAAAAAGATAAAGAAAAAGATATATTTGCTTTCCAATCAATAGTACAGTCATAGAAAAATCTGGGTTAAAGTCAAAAACTGCAAAGAAAGATTAGTTACCTAAATATGGATTAGGCACTAAAAATCTTTAGGGATATTAGTCTGAAAAAACCTGGGTCTCTCATCAGGACACTGAACAGCTTGATCCAGCAAAACACATAAAAGTTATTCCACTCACTTTGAAGATATTACTCACATATTTAAACATGGGTATGCTATTCCACATAGTGGTAGTAAGATTTAGAAGCCCTCATATCAAGTCCTACTGCAGCAATGTAAGAATAAAAAAAAATCCCAGCACCTTAATTAAAAGCATTATTTGCTCAAGGACATATATAGCTTTCCCATTTCACAAACCTAAGAATGGAAAACAAGACAGCTGGTTGTCTTTCTGTTTGGTACTGCTGGCAGACTCTTCAATACAGTGGTCTGAAGAAGGCACCGGCAGGGCTGGGGGGGATGGCGGAAGAGAAACTAAAGCAAAAAGCAACAGTCTTCCTGCAATGGCTTGCCAAGAAGATGAAAATGTGTGAGACAATGTGTTAATGAATATCAGCACATATGGACAAGCACTGGTGATTTCGGTAAGGCAAAGATTTGCAATTAAAATGCCATTCAAAATAGAGGTAACTATGATTATAATCAAAAACCCAGATTAAGGGAGGAGACATACAAATGAACTTATAAGATAATGCATCCTAGTCCTCTCCAATTCTATAGTAAATACACATTAGAACTGAAAATTGAGAACATTTCAGTCAGAAATTCAAACGGAGTATTTTAATCCTGGTATCTTTTACCTTTGCTTCATGAGAATTACTAATAAAGTATTTAATTTTGTTTAAGAGAACGTATCAAGCTATGACTTCATGACATTTCATTTATAATTTCCCATTTCATCCCCTTATTAATTAGCCCTTTAAATTACTGTAACATGGAGACTTTTATAGAAGTTCTCTGAAAGTTCTTCCTAATATCTAGCAATTGCTTTTGCTGATTAGGTATTGTCCTCACACCCACCACCTTAGCTAACTGCATGCCCAGGAAACTGTTGCAGCTCTCCCCAGTCTTCTCCCTTCTTCTCTCCTACCAGATTAAATAACTTTTCCTCTCATTCTCATTTTCCTAACCCAAAATTTCAGCTGATTGTTTCTCATCTCATCAATAGCCACTGACATTTCTCTTTGAAGCCACCAGTACATGTTGAGACACCTCTAGATGCAACAGTCCTTTCCTTGGGGCTGGGGCTTCATAGATCTCCTTCTTCCTGCTCTTTACTGCACTTTGCAATTGACCCTCCAGGCTTGGGGTCTGTGACTTTTCTGAACACATGGTGCTAAAACAGAGTACAGTACCCTAGCTGAGGCCATAATTGAGCTTAAATATATTTCTTCATGCATTACACTTATTTAGATAACCCAACACAGCATTTCCTGTTATCTAAACAGTAGGGCACTGCCTATCCATGCTGAGCCACTGACCTAACACCACATCATCTTTTCAGCAGAAATGCCACCTAGCCAGAAACTCCCCCAATTTTTCACATACTCCTTCCCACGTGGAGGACTCTACATGTGCTTTCTGGGCAGCATTCTGTTTAGTTTAAATTTTGATTATACCTGTGAATATATGACTTTGCAGCCAAACTCTGCAACTTTTCAAAGGAAAAATCATCTGAATCTCATCTGCAAAAAGCAGAGGAAAATACAAAATAGATCAGCATTTTTTTAAAAGTCTTCTATATACTTTTCTTACACTAAAATAGATTATAAACCTGTCCACACTAGAAATTAAGGAGAGAAGGGGTGGTTAAGAGAATAAAAGCCATCGATTTAAGTGAGGTCAAATCATGGCTATAATAGCAACAAACTGTCCTAATCAATCACAGCGTGACTTTGTTACAACTCCACATATTTCTGCTCACCAGCTAATAAATCACACGAGCCAATCAGAAAGTCCGGATTTTTTTTTCCTGGCTCTGCCTTTGCCCTGGTGGTAACACTGACAAGTCTTCCCCATCACTGCGCTTTCATTTTTCTGTTCAGAGGAGGACAAAAATAAGTGTTCCTCACAGAAAGAAACTAAGGCTTCAGTTGTTAATAAATTTAAAACTTTTAAAAGAACTTTGTATTAGAGAAGAAAAAATTAAGCAAGATTACCAACAAATGGGGGTCCACACAACCCCCATATACATTGCCCCTAAGGAAGTGCTTTGCTGTTGGCATGGATGCTCACAGACTTTTGCAGAGAAATATAACAGGACTGTCTTGCAATGTGAATGGAAACAATGGTTCTTATCACTTTGGAGTAGTTCTCAATGAAATCATCCGAGAGATATTCAGCTGGCAAGAATGAAATGAGAACCTCTACGTGAAATATTTAAAATCTGATGATTAAATGACTTAACAAAAGATCTTCTCATCATCTGACTCGTAAAGAAAGGACAAGATGAGCAAGCAGGGTTTTCCTTCAATAGCTTACTTTATGGGTGAGTTGGTTTTGGTTTTTTGGTGGATTGGTTTTTTTTCTTTTTCTATCTTTTGCAGTTACCAAATTAAATTGGAACTACCTAGGAATGGAATACATAATTTTTACTTGGAGATATAATCATAAGGAACTCTCATGTACCATTTTCATGAGTGTCAGCAACAGGCTTAATATTGTATATTTGTTTAATCAAAGATTAAGGAAGCTTTTAGCATATTAAATAATTGCCTCAGTTCCAACTTTTTATTCTTAAGAGCTTGAATCAACTGGATTCAAAGATTTCTTCAGGACTGAATCCAGGAAATATTATTAGCTGTCTGTAAGATGCAAGAAGAACTGGAAAGCAAATTTAATCCCTCTCAAATTTCATGGGAACCTAATAAACACCAGCAATATTTAACTGACATTTCAAAGCTCAGAGGCAGAATCATTGCATTTGTTAGCCTTTAGTCGCATTCCTTCATTTTGCTTTAGTTCAGGAAATGGGATGCAGCAAAAACTTGTCAAACATTGTAGAGATCAAAAAAGTGAACTAATTTACTGGGGGAAAAAAAAGTTCACATTCAGTGATGGAACTTCATACTGAGCTGCAAAGTGTAATGACTGATTCTAAATCTGGTTATTCAAGTTTCAGTCATGCTATTTCCATTGGCAATGTTATACAACTGTTGAGAGACTCCACTATAAAAAGTTGAATAAAAATATCTACATCTCCACATCCACCTCAACTAACTTCTTACTTCTATATTCAAAGCAACAAGGCATGCTCTAGTAGAAACACTGTGGCAGCAAAAACATCGATCAGCTACACCCTTACCCTGTCCACAACAGCACAGGTATTTCACAGAAATTTTCATAATTAAACTAATTAGAGTAACTTCCAAAGCCCTAAACAAATACATGGATGACCTAGTCCTCATTCAAGTGAATTTACGCTCTTC
>NW_009922777.1:87735-105453 GCF_000696875.1 Nestor notabilis
CTTCCTTCTAGCACCATCAGTGCTGAGAAAATACAGCACCCTGAAAGGAGAAGGGGGAAAAGCTTCATGTGACTCAAACAATTACCAGATTGCATCTCAAAGACAGTGTTCGGAAGTGTGTGTTACAGACCTTAGGGGCTTCTATCAGTTATACCAATGCTGATTATGGGGAATAAGGAAAGCTACCATGGGCATTGTGCCATTTTCTAATGACATTACTTCTACACCAGTCAGAAACACCCACACAGCTCATGAATAGAATACCAACAGACATCAGCCAATCGGAAACTTAATGAATGCTGAAAACCAACTATTCAGACTATTATATCTACATTAATGATAATATATATGTGCGTGAGTTAGACTGAGTAAGCAGAAATGGCAACTGGAAAGGAAGATTGCTGCAAACAGCATTTATTTGCAGATTTGATTAAAAGTTTAGAGAAAAGAGCATTATCATATGACATGCAACTGCGGCTGAAGATGGTAAGAAATTGCTAGAATTTGCTTCTCTTAAACAGCCCAGAGCCAGTGACTTCATAAACACATAATATCTGCATCCCAAATAGTAATTCTTCACATTTCTTTGTCAAAAATCTTATGCCATTGGTCAAAAGTCATCATTACCTATCTAAGTATTTTTATATTCATGTGCGATCCACTGACTAGTCCCTCTCCATAGCTATAGGCATGTGTTCAGAATATAGAAACAATCACTGCAAATGGCATAACCTTGTTGATTTTTCCGAGAGCCTAGGAATGGTTGTAGGCACATCACAGGTCTCACTAGTACACTGCCTCTCTCCCAGCAGGGACTTACAGCAGCTACTCCTGGAAAGAAAATAAAAACCAGGACACACATAGAATAACTTTCTGCCTACAAAGTGGTTCCATACAGACAAGGCCGAGCTGACTAGGGTGGTAGGGGGATGAACCAGAAACATCAAAGATATGAACTTTTTTGCAGTCCCTCAACAGTGCTGAGGGGTAGTGGGTGGAAGAGGTCACAGCAGTCCCAGGAGTAGCTTTATGCAACATTTCAATCCTGACTGCAACCTCGAACCAGGGATTCACAGAGAAGTAAGCTTTGAATGCAAAGTGGAAAAAACGAGGTTTACACAGGCTCAAAGGACTGAGTGACTTCCAATATTAACTGACAGGAGATGCCCATGAAATATTTAGGCAAAAAAACCCCAACAAAAACAACTGAGGCAGCCATCATGCATCCTCTTAGTCAGCCAGGGAAATTTCTATTATAATACATCTATTTCCAGTACTCCTATATTATATGAAGCAAAGTTAGGGTAGGAAATTCCTCATCATTTTTCAAACCCAAATGATGACTGAGCACAGTATTTTACAAGTGAAAGGTGTACTACCTGCAGTGTCACATTTCCTGCCTAAACAAAGTAAGAACTTCATCTCTTGTTTTGCAAAAGACAACGTTTAGAAGCTATCTCTAAAGTCAATGTACTCCCAGATGAAAATCTTGACTCTCATCCTAAGGCTGTAAGTCTAGAGAGAAATGGTGGTAGCTCAGATATCACTCTGCAGTAATTACTACCAACAATTTTGTTTTCTAAAGGCAATAATTCTGAGTTTAGAACAACACAGAAAATTGCCTCCACATCCCTGGTATGAAAATTTTGCCCTATCCAACACACATCATCAATTATGTGATAAGGATAAATCTTTTAGAAGCATGAATGGTGTTGCAGGACCAATTCACTAAATCTGCCATAACACACTTGAGAGATAATTGAGATGTCAAGCCTCATCAATATCAACCTAGTCAAAGTAAGGACAAGGGGAGAGGGGAAGAATGATAATGAATACTATCATGTGAAGCTAGTTAACTCATAGCTTAGAAACAGATACATATCAGTCACCCATCTGAATGCCCTTGAATTTCACAGAAGTCTGGAGTTACAAGCAATCTTAATTCCTTAAAAAGCTTCTTTCCACAGAAATTGATTATTTGTTTATAGAGTAGTAGTATTTTTTTTCTATTTTCACTTCCAGGTTTAACCTTTTTTTCAAACTCTAACACCACACAGGAGGTAAAATAATGAGTTTGGACAGCATACAGGAAACATCATTAAAATATTATCTTAAAAAACAAAACCAAAATGCTTCCTGACTAGGCAGAGAAAGCAAAGTATCAGATCTCTCAAGATCTCCAAGCCTCAGAAGAGGCTTCTGCCAATTTCCAGCAGTATGAATTTTTCTTTATGCCATTCTCAGTCACAGGTTGTGTATCTTCTCCTAATCAATACATGGGCATATACATCCCACATTACTATCTCAAAGGTCTTGCATCCCAGTTATGGTCCACTCACTTTGAAAACTGACACTGCCCACAATCACGTTTCCTTTTCCCCATCTATCCCTGCCTCCCTTTCTCTTTTCCCATTTCCCTCCCCCCGTCAACTCCTCCTTGTGATATCCCCCTCTCACAAAATAGCATCTCACTCTCTCCATCTGCTTCTTTAACCATCTGCTCACTCCTTCCCTTCTTTCTTGCTGGATAACTCAACAGTCTCTCTAGTGTGACTTCACAGTCTCCCTGTAGCATCCCTAAAAATTCTTTTCCTCATCTGATCAAAAATAGTAAGTACAGTGAGCTTTCCATGATAGGCCTTGTTGGGGGCAGTGCGCAAAATAAATATCCATGAGTTTAATAAACCTTTGCCTTGACATCTGTAAAGTCCTTTGTAAGCTTCATGTTTCACACTGCTCCATTTTATTCAAAATGCCATGGCCAAACTGATCTGCTTTCCTTGATGGGGTGTTCTGGACAATTCATCCAACTTCTTAAATCAACCTCGTTAGCCATCTACATCCCACAGGACTTTCAGATTCCCCACATTCAGGTCCACTGCCCTGAGCAGCTGTTTCTTGCCTGGCACCTGGTGCCATCCTCTGCTAGTTCTGCTTGGTTTGCTTTGATCTCATCCCACAAGCTCCTATTCAGACACTCTCTGCCTGGAATCAGCTCTTGAAGCTGATTACTACTCCATTTCCCTCTTACTCACCCTTTCTTTTCTACTCTGTCAAAGGCTGTCATTTTTTCCACACACACAAAACTAGAGAACCCTTCAGTTCCTGATAGAGAGGAAAAATATTACATTTAAATACCATCAAACATCCATTTCCAAGTATGTGCCTTTCTTCCTTCTAAAACAGCTGGCTTTCTATTATTCATTTTATTTCCCTGCTTTGCTTCCTTTCACAATCCTTCACCTCCCAGTACCTGCATTATACATTTCTTTATGCCTAATCATTTCCTGTTCATCCCCTTGGTTTATGTTTTTTTTTCCTCTGTGGTTTTCAGTGAACATGGCAGGTTACTACCAGATCTTGTTCTGCCTGGGAACAGCCTACCTCATTCCGGGTGATAAACAAATAACATAGCAATTAAAATTCAAGCAGGCAAAATCAGAGAGATGGCATTGACTCCCCTCCCTGCCCCCCTTTCCTTTTCTTATCAGCTACTGACATTTGGAAAATTTCAACCAACTCAAATAACAAAATTTTGTCCGTTTCCCAAGAAAGTAAGGCTTGTATGATAACAACGTGCTGATCAGTTCCATCCTAGCCACTTCTGTACTCATAAAGCAGTATCAAACAAATAATACAAAGATAGTAAGGACCCAGATGTTATCAGTGGTGAAGCAGAGAAACCCAAATTAGTATCTTCATTAACTGTGGGATGCAGCAGCCAACTGATATGACCTGCAGAGTAGTTTGAGCCACCCATCAGTACATGCGTGGCTTGGGAGCAGCCAAAGTACCTCTGGCACATGCCCAGCGCACGGTAAAGGGAGGGAGCTGGAAGCACTGAGGGAGCCTGATAGGCAAAATAACTCTGTAAAAGCCAGCTTCCCTAAGTTTCCTTGCTTACAGCGAAAGGATCAGGGGCTTAGTCTTGTATTCTTTCACCTAATGCCAAGCCGTTGCCTATTTCATTATTTCTAGATCCTTTTCCAAGTTCAGAAGATCATTAAGAACATAACTCTGATGCACTGATATCTATAACACAAATGAAGCATTTTTCTTTTTGTTTCCCCGGCAAGAGAACGAACAACATGCTCTCTACCTTTTCTGAATTATACTGGGATTTGCAGTCACCAGCTGTGTTTTCGATCCAACGTCCTTGCTGTATTCACTGGATAGAGGAGGAAGGTTGCACCTGCGCACAGAAAGACAGTCAAGATTTTAAATGGCAATCAGCATTGACAGGCTTTAGCCTCAGTCTTTTAATCTGCAAGTTCGCAGGTGTGGGGTTTGTTTTTTTTTAAAAAAAGCAGACTGTCAGAAAACATAAAAGTGCTGTATAAATATGAGACTATGCTACAGATGTTCCCCACTGTTCCACACCTGTAAGCACAATAAGGTCAATTTTGTACTAGATTGTTGGGAAATGCAGAAATAAAACCTTCTGCAGAGATAACCTTATGTAGCTACTAAGCAAAGACACAGACTTGGCATTTCTGATGGGCTGAAAGGCTGTGGAAGAAGCCATTATTATCTACAGAAAATACTTTTTTTTCCCCCAAAACAATTTTAAAGTCCTGGTTTTCACTCTATTCTGTGTTGCTTACCAGTATCAGGCTCCAGACTATTAACCATTCTGTGGTATTTTAAGATTACACATCTTGCAAACAACGGGCAACTGGCATTTTTAATATTAGACTATGGGGCATCTTCAGCATACAGAATTTACCAAAAAAACACAGAGAAAAATTTTAAGTGGCTGTTTAAATATGTGCATCTCACAGTCTTGTTCTGGTGGACAGAGTGATAACGTAATAAAGAAAAAGTGACTGAGCAAATTTACTTTGGAAAGCAAAGAGCCAAGACTCAAAACAACAGAAGCAGAGAGAATCTTCCAGACAATGAAGTCCTAAATGCTCCATAGCAAAGACCTAGGAAAAGGAGGAAGGTGCAGCAGATAAAGATGAAAGTACATTCAAACAGTAACCAAGCCTACGCACTGCTCCAAAAATTAGTCAGGAGAAACATACTCAGCAAATGAGGCTACACAAAGCCCTGGCTGCACCTCCATGTGTTTCAGTTTTGTGCAACGTCAAAGGGAGAGGGCACTAGTGTGCACGCAGAATCCTCTCTGCTACATTTGTTAATGCAAAACATCCAGACTCCCTGACGAAAAAACACTGTCATGCTACATCTGCATGTATTTGCATACAAATACAAGCTCTTAAAACTATATGCTTAAATTCACATCATCAGGAAATGCCAAGGAGGAGGACAGCAAAGTCCCACCTAATATGGAACATAGATGAATTCAAACGCATTCAACAAGAAAAATCTTAACATTTCAAGGAATATTTTCTTCTTCTTATGACTACATTTGTTAAGATGCACACAATGTGTTGAGATTTCAGTTAGGAAACAGTTTCTAGTTTGATCTACCACAATTTAAGAGAAGCTAGATAACTTAAAAAGAAGCCAGAAAAAAGGAATCAAAATAAGAGGTCTCACAAAAACAAACAAAAAACCCCACCAAAAAAAACCCACAGAAAAAAAACCCCACAAAACCTTAAAAGTCAAGAAAGGTTTGCATAAAATAAAACAAAACAGTAAACCAAAACAATAAACCAAAACAATAAACCAAAACAATAAACCAAAACAATAAACCAAAACAATAAACCAAAACAATAAACCAAAACAAAATGGCAATGAGTTGCTTCCTGCACCTGCACTGGGTAGCATACAAATTAATTTAATACAATCAATACTATTTGGAGAGATTGTAGAAACCTTCTCAGCAGCAGTTTTCAATGCAGGTCAAACATTGGTGAAGCAAGATATATAGGTGGCATGCCTCAGAGAAGAAAGATGGTATAAATGACCTCTGGCAGATTACAGTTCAATGCTTTCTGCTTTGAATAAACACAAACTCATAGGCAAACTTGTAAGAAGCCAATTTTAGTTGAAGCGTATTTAATAGCACTGTGAGGGACCAAGAATTCTCCCTAGTTCTTATCATCTTAACATCTCAATAATGAAATGTCTTTCACAGGCCAGTCTCAGATGCATTATTTAAACACATCTAATTCCTTTCATCAGTAACACACATTCCCACCTTGTCTGCATGAAATATTAAGAAATGGCCTGATATCCAGAGGAAACTGCAAGAAATTAGTTGGTTGACCAAAACTTCTTGGCTTTTCAGATTATTTTCCTGAACAGGTCAGCAGAGTGCTGAGCGTTGTACAGGTGATGAACATACCAAGAAACAAAAGACTCATCCTAAGAAATTTCTTTTTCATTATCTTACTCTTGCCTCTGCTCTCAGGATTAAGTATGTGAACATGCAGGAAAGAAGGAAGCACCAGGCATTTCAGGCCAGCAAGTCTGATACAAGCCCAAACGAAGACATATTGGTCTGCTATATAGAAAAACATGACTTAGACACAGCCTTCGAGGGTGTGGGGGGGAGCTGTGCATGAGGAAATCATCCAGAGGCACAGTGGTCCATGTCTTTTTCACATCTGAGATCTTCCAACTCAATGGGTAGGAACAGCTGCAAGGGTAAAATGAAACAGATCCTTCAACCCTCACCAGCCAGAAATGGCTGTTCTGGGTTTGGTCCAGACAGAAGTCTCTTTTCCTGCAGGTGCAGAAAATCCAGGCAACTTGGCTGATGCATGTGTGTTTGGTAGATGCTATGTGACTATTTTTGAATGGTGTCATATACTAAACACTAGGAACTAATATGAATTTAATATGTAATTGCAAACATTCTTTTTTTTCCTTTATGGCACCTTGGCGAACATCAAGACAGTAACTGCATAAGGCAGCTGAAAGCCATGTTTACTTGTCTACAAACCCCAAAGTGCAGTCTCTCCACCTCTCTGGGAGACAAGCAAACCACAGCAGAGCCATGGTAAGTGGTTGGAGGAAAATGAGAAAGAATTATGAGATGTAGAAATATTCCCTCAAAATCTAATGCCAGGAAAAATGTGGCTTTTCTGTCAAAATACAGACAAAAACATTGCCTAGGATTTAGTACCCAACACTTCTCTCTCAAAATAATCATTAGCATTAAGGGAGGGGAAAAATAAATTTATTTTCTTAGAAATAAAGACTATAAACTTGAAAACTAGCCAGATATCAGGAAAGACTATTATAACCATGCTACCTAAATGTGTAGACCAAATGCCATGCACCTTTTTCATTGCAGATGCAGCGTGCTATGGCTTAGGGCCTGAAAACTGCTGCTCTTTTAATCTCTATGTCAGTACAACTGTATTTGTAGAAGATTCTCAGCAACAAGATGAGTTTAAACTCATTAATTAATCCTGGTGATTGTAATAGATCAGAGACGATGGCTGCAGTCATATGACAGAGCTTTTGGAAGTACACGTAAGTGGAATCAAAAGCCGCATGAATGGAAGAACAGAACAAGGGCAATACCTGGCATGACATTTAGCACTGCGGAAATATTTTCAAGATGTTACACAAATTTCTTTTTTAATAAATGAAAGATGTTATGCAAGTCACTGCTGTGCTCTTTCTCTCAGCTCTCAGATTATCAAAATCAGCTTTAGAAAAGATCAACTAAATCCTGTCTTCCACCTGCTATAAAAACACTTTCTCCCAGTAGTGCACTAGTTGTGACCCAAAAGAACTGAAACATTTTCCATAAATATGACTGCACATCACTGATACAATACAGCCTGCAGGCAGCTACTGGGATGTTTGCAGGATTCTCCCTGTCACTTATTTTCAATTCTAAATAAGTTCTGTGCGTGTAACAGAACACGTGCTTTACCCTGCCTGGAAAGAAAAGGATTTTTCTGATCAAACTGCAACAATTGATGGTTTTTTTTAGGAAAAAAAAAAAAAAAAAAAAAACCCACCAAAACCAAAAACAGACAAAAAGAAAAAAAAACCCACAAAAAACCCAACCCAAACCAAAAAACCAAAGAAGTTTCTATTGGTTTTGTTACTGATTGCTCCTGCAGCATTCCAATTTCCCCTTGCACCTAGATAATATTACCATGGTATATACCTTGCAGCTTCTTGTATTTAGCCTGTGGAACACCCCAGGAGTTTTGCAGTAATGGCAATCAGCACACTGCCTCTCCCTCTATGCCTTACATCTTTTCTTCTGTAAATATTCTGAGTATACGTTTCCTTTTGCCTTTAGTTTGTTGTATTCCTTTGCTTTAACACTTTTGGGTCTTTGAGTTGTAAACCAGAAATTATAATAACACTGTTTAGTTTGCAGAAAATTTGTCTGGCTTTATAATAAGCCACCAGGATCTCACAAGGAGACTTGCTAAAATGGGTGTTCATTATGTAACCATCTCAAACCCCCAAAGAAACTCCATTTCTCATCTCTTTGGGAGCATTCCTCCAGTTTCTCCCTTGTTCATGTTTAACAGGGAGGAACTAATTTCTGTCTTTCTTCCTTACAGAATGCAGACACAGAAGGTGCCAAATTCAATCACAAAAGCAGTAGCTGCTTCAACATCCCTCCTGACAGGTTCTTATAACTTTAGGAAGGCTGGAGGGAAAGGAAATGTGAGGAATCCCAAAAACTCTGCTTCAGGAAAAGGAGGAAAGGTTTGGCCTATCTTCAGTCAGCCATCCAGAAGTCAATCTTAAGGGAAGAAAAAAACAGGGAGATTTTAGCTTGTTCTAGCTCACGTCTTAAGCCTTTCCCTATAAATCAGTATCTACTGATGCATATGATGGCATTTAGAGTTGCAGAGGACAGAGCACGGTGTAGGATGAGACCCTAAGTAACGCTGCATAATTAAAAAAGCAGCTCCTCAGTACCTCTTTGTGACACTGAACAATCTGCCACAACCTGAACCCACCCATCTGCAGATAGTCCCCCCACATTACATCCCCATTTACAGAAGCCAGTCAAGACTCTCTTTTTTGCCTCTCCTCACACTTTGACCCAAATCACTCATGTAAAGCATCCTGCAAAGGGGCTGGGGAAACAAGGCAAATTATAACTGATTAATCACAACTGACTAGTTTTGAAAAGTCCAAGACTTAACAAGGGGAAAGGGAGACAATGTGTCATTCACGTTTCTGTCTTACCGCATGACAAAATCTGCTTGATCTATTTGTTTGCCGCAGCCGCTCTTTTTCAGGATCCCACCGTTTCCCACCACAGAGCATTTCTTCAGTGGCAGCTGGAAGGGAGTAGCCTAGCAACACAAAACAAGCACCAGTTTTACAGAGAACACACACATCTTTGTAGCAGCTGCTCCTGGAGAAGCCAGGGAGCTGGCAGGGCTCAAAGTGAGGAAAGAAAAGGGAGAATTAGGAGCTAGGGAAAAAACAAAGTATAGAAATTAGCTGGTAAGTAGATGTAGGACAGGTCTTATCCCCACTCCCTAAAGCAGGACACAACAGATGTGATTCAGAAGTTGATAATATTTACGCAAAACCAAAACTGCCTAAGGTCCTGATGGAGATACTGACCAAGCCAGGCAGTCAGAGTGAGCCTTCTAGCCAAGCTGCAAGGACACAGGGGAAATAAGACAACAGGAAAAAATTTAAAAACGGGGAGGGGGGGTGGGGGCAGAATTCCATGAAAGTGACCTTCCCAAGCTGATACACAAAAAGCACTGGGGAAGAAAGGAAGGAAGGAACAGGGAGTCAGCCTAGCTCTCTCTGTGGTTGTGTTGCTGGGATGAGCCACTCTGAAGCCTTAGACAAAGATATTTAGAGCTTGACAGCAACTCCTTAAACACTCAGTTGCCCAGACACAGGATAAATTAAAATTAGAAATAGACCATTTTAACCAAGGAACTCTTGTAGCTGCTTAGCAGGGCATAAAAGAACAAGGCCAAATTGTCACACTAGCCTATGTATCAAACACAGTAATAAGTTAGATCTATGTTGTTGTCTTCATTCCAGAGGATCCTAAAATTATGGGTGGGACATGTTCCTGTTAACCCCAAGTCATTCACTTTTAGTGAGGTCAGGACAGTCATTTAAACAGCACACAGTGCAGCCCAACATATAAAAACCAAAAAGCTGGTGAAAATACACATGAATTTAAAGCACTGTGATTCAGTTACAGAATGGAATTTGTCTACAACACAAGAGTTAATATTCTCTTAATGCAAAAAATTGTGTAGGGATTTTTTATGTATCAACCCTGTCAAAACCTGACTTTGCAGTAGACACAGAAGTTACTACACAGGTCTCCAAGAATGCAGATGCCACAGCAACAGGGTTCCACCACCACAAAACAATTATCTCCAGGAGGACAAGGTAGAATGGTGGCAGCAGTTGTCCTCACTTACATGTACAGAACAACGTCTAACATTGCATCATGTATTCATCAGGCACTGCAATAGCGTACACGGTCCAGAAACAGATCCAGCATTATAGCACAAACTGTATTTGTTAGGAATTATCTCTACTGTCTTACTTCTTCCTTAGATTTATTTGCTTTATCTTCTTTTGTCAGCACACTAAATTCCATTCAGCCAGTATAAAGCCACTACCTGCTTTCTAATGAAAAATATTAAAGCGTTTTTCTAATTCTGGATTAAGACATGCTAAAGCAGAAAAACAAATTTTAGTTTCCTGAAGCCCAGCCACCACTAGGAACCCAGTGAGTGACAACATGGCAGAGCAATGCTAAGTATGCAGCTGCAGTCTTGTTCTGCATCTGCCTTCTCAAGAACAGTTTTTAATTTGCACAGTTATTGAACTAGGAGCATATCTTGAGATTCAAAGGACATCTCATCTCTGAGGTGACCCTGACCAAATGAGAGCTCACACACTCAGTAAAGGAGGGGGGGGAGAGGATGGGAATCAGAGGAAATGTAGAAGAGATACGTCTTATAAAAAAACGTACCTTTCTTATTCAATATATATCAAAGCTCCTTCCCAGACAGCTAGTTATACAAAGGTAAGACTGTGACAAATCACAGACAAAGGCAGCAGTCATTAAGTCTTGCTTTTAAGAGTTGTGGACACACTGTCCCATAAATTCTGTAGCTCTAGTACATGTCAAGTGGCTTTAGACACCCCAAAATAAACATTTAGGAGTTACTAAATGCTTTGGAATTCTCTGACTTGCAAACAGCCTTTGAGATTGCTTGAGACAACTTGCTGTCCTTCAAGGGAGGCTTATATCCCGTTATGTTCAAGGATAATAATATTAGTTGTCATTTGCATACATACTTTTATTTCTGCCATGGTGTGACATGAAGCTTTGAAACTCTTGTCCTTCAGAGAGTCCAAGAAAAAAAGAACAAGATCAGGGCTGCCAGGGTGATTTGGGGGAGCCAAAGGAAAGTAGAAGGGGCAGATAAAATCACCACAGTAGCTGTCCCTCTGCCTAACTTGCAAAGGAATCCTCTCACTCTGTGGACATAGGAGGAAAACGAGGCTGAACGCAGTTCTGTGAAAAGCCAGCATACCCACAAGAGCCCACACTTATGCCTCACTCAGCAGAGTCCTGTAAAGTTCACATGGCACAGACATCAGACACAATCTACATGCCAGTTTACCTTAAAATGTTCAACGGGTGCATTTTCCAGAAGACCACACTTATAGTCTTTCTACAGACATTCTGCAAAAGACCTAGCTCTAGCACCATAATGGGGTGGGGAGGTCATAGAGGCCTAAGGATTAAGTGTCCCAGCAGCTTGGTGGGATTTCAGCTCCTTTGAGCTTAATGAAGAGCAATTGCTTAGGATGACCTAGGAGAAACCTGCATTTGTTATCTTGCACATGATTTTTCTTCAAATGTTTAAATCACAGATCTATATTATTGCTGGGACTGCAGGGGCATTTCATGAACTCTGCCCTGAGCCTCTTCATCCAAACAAACTGCCTGGTCATACACAAATCATGCAAGTCTTGAACTTAAGTGTTGTCCATAAGTAACTATGAAACATATGGCTCCTTTTTCTCTCTAAAAAAGCCATTTATCTTTTCCACCTCTGCTGCAGGGTATTAGTGTGATGGCACACCTTCCTCTCCCCCCACATCCAAAGGATACTCATGGGACAGAGCACAGATAAAGGCACTTATAGGCTCTTCAAAACTAAAACGCTGTGGGCTTCATTCTGTGACTTACCATAAGCATTCAGCTCATTCCTTCCTTTGGGCTGCCCAAAATTGGAGGTGCAAAAAGCTTAAACAAAATTGCAACGCAGTTAATCTAAAGGTAGTTCCAGCCCTAAGGTGCAGTAGAACTACTTAGCTTGTTACCAGCTTTCCACATCACTCCTGGGCTTTCAAGATGTTTCCCTGCATCGTCTAGCTATTCCTACAGTTGGCTTGTCAGGGTATGCGCTGTGGATTTAAGGTTGAAATTAATATTTAATTAATTATCAAAATCTGGAGTTATTTTATCCCTCTAAGGGTAAAAAAAAAAACATCGAAGAGAGGCTCCAATAATGATTTGTTTCCTCATGCCAAGTGATCTTATGCTATCTTCATAGTGTGGGTGATCTGCCTTCAGATTTTTTTGAACGTTATGTTGGGGTTGAAGGATTAGAAGAATGCTACAGCTTCCTCCAGAATTAAACCAGTTGTACTATTTTGTAAAATAGACTTGGGCATTCCTTGTAATTTCAGTAACAGGCAATTTTCAATCAAGAGTGTTAGACTTCTAAGATGATGGTTCTATTTAGAGATAATACTATATAGTAAACCCAAGTTTGCTTCTAGGTTTCTATTACCAGCAAAATATGTTTCACAGGACTTACAAGAACCTCCTCGTGCTTTCCTTCTTTAACTCCCACAGTGTAACTCTTTGCTAGGCAAACTGTCAGTATATAGCTTACAGCATCTAAGTTCTCACATTGTAGGGACCCAGCTGTCATCTATGCTAAATGCTCACAAAAAGCTCAGTTGTTTCTCTCCTTAGAATTATAAAGGCGGCCTAACAAATGCTGGCTTTGGGCTGTAAAGTTGTAACAAAAGCATTTCCATTAGTATTTGCTTCCTGAAACTCTTTATTTTCATCGCCAACACATCTGTTATTTTCTTCATTCATAAAATTTTAACAAACAGCTGGAATCTTGTGGGTGGACTAGAAAAAAAAAATAGCATAGCAGCAGTTTACCTCGTGTAATAGAGAAAAAGTAAAAACAAAGACCAACTCATCCCTATCTTTTTAAGCTATCATTACCCCAGAATATGCAAATACTGTTAACTAAAACCACCTTGCATATTGGAAATAAGCGGGATAAAGTCTCTTAAAAAGTAAGTTTCAAATAATTTCAAAGAGGATTTCATAAAGGGGTTTTTAAAAGGCATCTCCAAACAAAAACAAAGATGGAAAGGCCCCATTGTTTCATTTTCCCTGGTTTAAAACAATGAAAATCCACTGATAATCAGTGAAGATGTTCCAGTTCATATTCATGTAAACAAAAGAACCTGCACATACCCTTGCAAATTCAATGACAAATAAGCACACAAAGCAATTAAGACTCCAAATTGAATATGGGACTAATTTAACAAAGCATCTATCCAGCAATTCACCAATTAGTTTCATCATTCATCTTAGCAGAAATAAATCATTGTCATCAGTTAAAAGAACATTACACAGTACTAACAAAACACAATTTATTTTATATAATGCTACTCTAATTCACTTTGATTTCATTGTTACATTGCTAATGCATTAATTTTTGCCCACTCTCCACCAAAGACATTAATCAGCAACCAAGTTCTTAGTGGGAGAACAGGAAAAATTACAATATTTTGCCTAATTTAATGCTGAAGATGTCAAAAACATTGAAAACACTGAGAACATGAATTAGATATTTTTTTTTAAATAAGCATCTTGAATTTGCAAGAAATGCTGTGATTTTACTGTCCCTTTTGAGAATACAGAATCCTAATGAGAAGGGTGTTGTTCAAGTGATTTTCTTAAGGAGCCAGCAAAACCCTGAGAGTTAATAAGAAGCCAAATTCTGCTCTTAATAAAACATTTTCTTGCACCTTCACATAGGATGCAGCTGACACTTTAAAGGCTAGCTCTCTATGTGCCAACCACAGGCAATGTGACCTCAGTTTTTTACATTGTCAGACATAGCAGGCTGGCAAACACTCCTTCTTCATTGTTTACAAATCATCTTCGGTCTGATGGGCCTTTTGTTCCTCCTACAGAGCTGTCAAGACATGACAGCTTGACAGCAACTGGCTCCAAAAATTGTCACTGTTGGGGAAAGCATATTTTTTATAGGGGAACGTAGAGGGTGGCTGTGGTTACTTGTACAGAAGCCAGAGCAAGAAGTAACTCTTGACAGCAAGGTGATGACCACCACAGAGGCCAGAAGGAGCTGCTCCTCCTGAAAGAGAGGGCTTTTCAGCCCACCTCCTACACTACACCACCACAGGAAGACAAATGACATTCTTCTTTCTATCCTTTAGAAGTAACGGTTGTTTTATCAGAAAAATACCTGTTCTCACCATTAAAAAAAAAAAAAAAAAAAAAAATCAAACTTAGCATAAGCATTTTTCTTCTGTGCAAACTGATTTTTTATTTTTAAATAAAAGATGGACTCTTTTTCAGGAGCATTTCCTTTAAAATTGGGTGCACTGTTATCTAACAGGTCTCACATGTAGGAAGTTTTCAGACGTTTTCTATCATAAACCTATTTATTTTCAGCCTGGCTTTTCTTTTTATAGTTACCAATTAAAATAACTGTACAAAGTTTGAAATGCATCTAAAATATTAACAATAATTTAGAACTTATTTTTGAATATAGAAACAGAAGAAACATGGATGAGAATGAAAGTGTCTTGAGGGCTGGAAAGGGAGAAAATCTTTTCTGTATCATAAATCTTGAGCACATGTTGTGGGCTGGAAGATGCAGGAATTTGAACATATCAAGAAACCACACTGATACTTTCCTGGCAGATTTACTAAATTCCATATAATTCCTAAATTATTTTGTGTTCTTGTAAAGCTGCATTACAAAAGCACATTAGTGAAGCTGTGGAAAGTTACAGTTTCAATACGCAAAACTGGTCAGAACTACAATGTCTGTTCCAGTGAGAGTTGCTAAATGTGTGTGCTAGCTGTAACTTGTACAAAATTCTCTGTATTCCACTAATATGTGAAATAATGTGTGACATTTTAAGCAAGATGCAAGCTGAAAACCTTGCTGTCACAAAACAGAGGGGTAGATATAAGCATACTTACAGTCCTTTCGTGGAACAGTTCAGAATGGAGCCCCTGCCAGGCTGATCCCAGGCATGTAGCACCCTGTCCTTTTTGTGCATTATAATTATGAATATTAGTAAATAAGCCAGGTATGTTTTTTCAAATCCTGGACTCATACTACCAAACCCCAATATTTGATTACAAAGCCATTACGACAAGAAGAAACTGTGATGGTGACTATGAAATCCCTCTAGGAAACAAGAAAGAGATCTACCATGGACCTCCAGCTACCTTATTTCCCCCCACACACACTAGTTTCTTTGCTCCCCAGAGGCATTGCCGACTAACAAATACTGAAATCTGAAGGTTGTTGCTCATACAAAAGAGAAGTGGGTCCAGGTGGGGCAAGCTTCTCTGTAGGTCCATGCAAGCATAGCTCAGTCACGACAGCAGTGTCTTTATCAAGGACTGAAGTGGAATTAAACATACAAGGTCATGTAAACTTTGTGCTCCTCACAAATACGTACTTCAGATAGTTATTTTGCTGTGTTATTTGCACATTATTTTGCTGCTTCAGGAAAACCTTTTATATTCAAAAGACTAGGTGGGTTATTAACTACAGAGCGACCACACACCAAAGAGAGAACACTTTGCAATATACCTGCATTTTCACAAAAAAGCATAGAGTATGACTAACTAGCTGGCAGTCACTTTTAGCTCAAGCTGTACTTTAGGAACTTCAAAACGGTGTGATCTCTAATAGCTTTCCACCCAGCATGAAGTCACTGTAAGTGAGTACTTGCCGTGAATTAAAAGAACATTTCAAATTGCTAGTGTGGCATTTAATTCAGTGGAATCAGGCAGCACAGTGTAGGGTTTACAAGGAAAATAAAAAATAAAAATAAAAAAAAAACCAACCAAAACATACACATTTGAAGATTGTAATGGTTTATTTTAGAAAACAGATTATTGATGGTGTATCATAAACAGCATTTTAAACAATGAATGCTCTAGGAATGTGAAAAGAATTCTCCCTTATAAGACAAGAGAGACATTAATGGGTGGGAAAACGCAAAGTTTTGGAAGATTTCTGGATCCAAAGTGCGTGACCTGCAGTGTCCTAGGACCCCAAACTTTGGAGTAAAAATGATAAAAAGGAAATACTGTTTCACGATTAATTAAAAAAAGGAACGTACTGGGTGTGGGAAGGGCATCTCTTATTCTGAAAGATGCTATAGCTTTCAACATTTCCACATTTGGGAAGCCTCAAGAAGGACTTGAGCTGCATTTAGTTGTTCCATGGAGCAGCCCAGTTCCATGTAAGCTCTACAAAATGAAAAAATAAATGTAGAAATCCCTCAAGAAACAGCTTGACCAGAATTTTTAAATAGCTGCCTCTGTTGGCTTCCCTAACTGCTTGCTCATACACTTGAATAACTCACTTGATTTTTTTCTTTTTCAATTCTGTGTGGTAAGAAGGATAAACTTTGATTCATAGGTCAAACTCTGCCAACAGCTATTTGCTGAGAAACACTCAGCAAATCCTTCTTTTCACCTGACCACCTGGCATCACCAAATGCCTTGACAAGCTTGGAGGAAAACACCATCCATTATGTGGGGTTTTCAGCCTTGCCAGCACGGTACACAACACCCTCCCACTTAGACTGCAGTTGACTCAGACTCAAATGCTCACACCGTGCAGCATTTACACACCAGGCAGCAATTCACCCCCCGGTTCACTGACACTCGATGGCAGAAAAACATGTGGACACACCAGGTATTCCAGCAGTTATTTGATATTGCACTCCACTGAATGCTTAGCAGCAAACCCTTATTCTTTTGGGCTTAGAGAGCGAATTTTCAGATGCTGGTTTTGAATAGTTTGCCCATCCTCCACTCTTTATAATCTGCTCCAAATCTGAGCAGAAAAAGCTAAGCCCATCAAACTGTATACACCAGGGTTGCATTGACAAAATGCTCTCAAAAAAAAAGTGCATCAAAACATTTTTGAGTTTTGACTAGGCATTTCCTGGAAAGAAGGGTAAGCATAAATCATCACTTCAGGAGGAAAAAACTAATTTTAATGTCTTGCATGTCTATTAAACAACAAGGGTAGTTACATTTTATGAGTTTAATGAGTTATTCTGCATGCCTGGGAAAATGCAGTATATTCTGTAGGTAAGTAGCAAATAGAAGACAGACTAGGGACAACATGGGCCCTCTCTGGAACCTATCAGGAGGACTGGCTACCCTGGATTTGGAGAAGGCTGAGGTTCTTAATAACTTATTTGCCTCAGTCTTCACTGGAAAATGCTCTGACCACATCACCCAAGTCTTGGAAGGCAAACACAGGGACTGTGAGAACAAAGACCTCAGGCCCACTATAGGAGAGGATCATGTTCGAGACCATCTTAAGAACCTGAATGTGCACAAGTCCATGGGACCTGATGAAATCCATCTGCGGGTTCTGAAGAAGCTGGTGAATGAAGCTGCTAGGCCACTGGCCATCATATTTGAAAAATCATGGCAGTCAGGTGAAGTTCCTGATGACTGGAAGAAGGGAAATATAACCCCCAATTTCA
>NW_009922777.1:105604-105924 GCF_000696875.1 Nestor notabilis
CTCGTCAGTCTCACCTCGGTGCCTGGCAGTGTCTTGGAGCAGATTCTCCTGGAAAGCATGCTGAGGCACATGAGAAACAACGAGGTGGTTGGTGACAGCCAGCATGGCTTCACTAAGAGGAAATCCTGCCTGACCAATTTAGTGGCCTTCTATGATGGGGCTACAGGACTGATGGACAGCGGCAGAGCAGCTGATGTCATCTATCTGCACTTGTGCAAAGCATTCGACACTGTCCTGCACAACATCCTTGTCTCTAAAATGGAGAAGCATAAATTTGATCGATGGACCACTCAGTGGATAAAGAATTGGCTGGATGTCCA
>NW_009922777.1:106628-127481 GCF_000696875.1 Nestor notabilis
TCTAGTGGTAGGACAAGGGGTAATGGCTTCAAACTTAAACAGGGGAAGTTTAGATTAGATATAAGGAAGAACTTCTTTACAGTGAGGGTGGTGAGGCACTGGAATGGGTTGCCCAAGGCAGCTGTGAATGCTCCAATCCTGGAGGTGTTCAAGGCCAGGTTGGACAGAGAACCCTGGGCGACATAGTTTAGTGTGAAGTGTCCCTGTCCATGGCAGAGGGGTTGGAACTGGATGATCTAAGGTCCTTTCCAACCCAAATGATTCTATGATTCTATGGAACTAATATCCTCCCATTGCAGCATACAACATCCTAGCTGAGGAAGTTACTGTGTGTAGGTGCACATTTTAACTTTTATACACAGAAGTTTTTGTTACAGTAAATAACTATTATATTCCAGTTAGAGAAATGTAGACGGAAAACAAATATGATTGGAGACAAAGTCCTCCAAATCTGATGTACTTTCTCCCTCAGCAATTTCAGGATGGAAGAACAGTAACAAACCAGAACAGACTATGGAAAATTGTAGGGTGTCTACTTACTTATACCTGGTGTAGTAATAAGTAGACAACGTACTCTCATGCTGAATTATTCTCTCATGAGAGTGTGGGACAGCACACAGTCAGCAAAGATAAGAAAATATTTGGGAATTTTGCAAGACCAACTATTGTTCAGTAAGAGGTACTACTCATCACTTATTTTCCCAGCTTTACAAAGGATTTCTCAGTGCAGTTTCATATATGTACAAGGGTATTGCCAGGACCAATCCACAATCAAATGCACAGTTCCTAAGCATTTCAAGATCGACCCTAACCCTGCACAACTGATGCAGGATGAATGTTTCTACAATCTCATGAGCAGAATACAAATGCTTGCGAAATGCAACAACAGCCAGCATTGAATGTGGGTGGGGGTAGGAAAGACAGCACGCAGGAGGACTCGGAAGAAGGTGTCAGGAGACCCATCTGCATGTATGTGGTTGATTTACTAAAAAGCTCATCCAGCTATAGAAACACAAAGTTCTCTAAAATGTTATTAGTAGCACACAGTATATGCAATAAATAAGGTTAGTTTCAGCTCACAAAAAAATATACAGGGTTTCCAATTCTACTTGTATAAAGGACAATAACACTCAAACAAAGGATGGCTCTCTGAATTCCTGAGGGCCCTCTGGTCCCACTGATATGAATAAGGAGCTTCAGTAAAGGAAATCAATCAGCTTATATAGGCACCAAACCAGGGATTTAGTTATCATGTGATAGATACCAAATTTTAAAGCTCTGCCTTTTATTTTTTAGACTATCTTAAAAGCAATATACTTCCATTTAGTTGGTATATTAAACAATGAGCTTCTACAAGGAAAAGCTCCACTAATCAAAAAACATTCATGCCTTTGCTTTACCCCCAAATAGTTCAGATGAATCAAAGACGTCTATTGAGATTCACTAGTTAAAAAGACATCAAAGACAACTAGCAAAGATTGATCTCTCTGGGAAATTTGCAATTAGAGTTTGAGCAGAGTTTAAACACTGAGATTGGTTTCTGGCAGCATGGAAGCACTGCTGACTTTCTTTAATACTTGCAGATGCTTTTTTTTTTTCCCTTCTCTATTAATGAGAAAAATTAAGCCTCTTAAAAAAGCTTTACCTACAGATACAGAGGAAATTCCTAACTACTTTAAGACAAATTTTACAATACAGATGCAGACCTATATACTGATCTTTCTTGGTTAAATAAAATAATTTCCTCTTATTACAATTAACTAAATGTAGTTAAACAGCAAAGAGAACCACAGCAAAAAAAATATAGCTTGGAAATATTTTAGAGGTTCTCGTATTTCAAGCTGTTTAGAATAGCTTACGGGTAGTGATTGGGTGAAAAAGCCTTATGATACTGGGCTGCCCAGAAACATTTAAAAATCCAACATGCAGTATCATCTTACAGAGTGAGTGGGTTCATTTAAATGCACTAATGAATTGGTTGAAACAACAGCATGAATCCAGAAAAGTAAGCAATGACTTTTTTCTTCCTCACAGCTCACAGTCAAACCAAATACATAAAATACACTAACAAATAAGAAACAGTTCGAGGAATCAATAAATGTACCCAGCTCCAGAGAGCCATTATATCTGTGTCAGGTCAGGAGACTGCATCAGTCTGTATCTCACATCTTTAGCCTATCCTTCATCCACAAACCTTGACGGCATGTGAGTTGGTTCATGCAACTAACACCACAAGAAAAGTTGACCCGTAAGAGGTGGAAAGCAAATAATCATAAGCAAGGAAAACAACACAAAGAATTTTAAGGGTTGCACATGAAACAAGGGTATAGGTCTTCATTTAGAGCACTGTCTTTCTTTAGGGCAGTCTTTCTGCAGAAATGTAGAGCCAAGGTTAAAAGACCTTGCTGAAAAGTAAAGAAAGTGGTTAGCAGCATAACTGGATTTACATATAATGAGTGCCTACCAAGTTGTTTAACAAGGAACGTTTACCAAAAAAGGTAGCAATTAGATGAAAGTGCAGTGACATGCAATGTCATGTCTAAAGGTTATGAAAACAGAAGTTTAGAAGTCCACGGAGGCACAGGGAAAAAGCTGTTACGATTACAGAATCAGTGAAATTTTCATAAACTGTTTTTTCCAGTAATGAAAACAAAACTCTTTAAAATGTATTTTCACCTAGAGGCATGAGAGTAATTCATGACCTTGTTTGAATAACTTATCATAACCTGATTTGAATAAAGAACAATTTCTGTATCAATAATAAACCACTTAGTAATATAAGATTAAAATGGGGGAAAGTGTCATTTCATTACATGAGGTTGTAGGTTCCCCAGAAAGCAAACAAAGTGTCATTTGCTGCAAGCCTACACAAAAGTCTGTTTGGGGCTAGCTCCTCTGATGAGAGCACAGCAAAACAGGGGGGGCTAGGCTTCAGGGACTAAACCCAACCTAAGATTGAGGTCTCAGTAGTGTAGTTTTCACATCAGAGTCTGAAAATGAGAAGTCAAGTTAAACTGAGCACAGTGAGGTAACTGCAAAGCAATGCAGAATAAAATTAATTTCACACAAAGGCATGCCTTTTTCCACTGACTTGGTGCTTCCCTCTGTTTTAGCATCATATGATTCAGGTAATCTAGTCCAACCTCCTACTCCATCTTAAAAATTGATCAATATATGCTGGTTTTTTTACACGCTTCAGTGTCTCTGCATCAGTCAATTAAGTCTTTAACTGTCACTTGCTGGGTTGTTCCGCTGACCATCCCCCCCGCAACGAAGCACCTCGGGTCAGCACCCTGGCCAGCTCTGTGCCACCGCCGCCGCTCCCCACGTTCATCTGTCAGTCCCGTCAGCCTGTCCCATCCAGTCCCATCCCCTCCGGCCCCACCGGAGGATTGGCGGCTGTCAATCTGCAGGCATGGTCCAAGTATTCGCCAAGATTATTCCAGTCTACATAATGGGAAGAGCTAGCTTTTGAATCTGGTTTTCATAGTAATAACAAACTGCATAGCTCTCTGTGACAGCTTTTAATACTTTTTTCGTATCTTGATTATCCTGAGCAAAAACAGCCCCTGTATTCTTGACAGCCCATTTTTGGCACATCTTGCTCATGTCATTCATGTTCTATTTTCCATTCGCTTTGTCAGGGGGGAAAAAAAAACAAACCAAACAAACAAAAAAAAAAAAAACACCCCACCACAAAACAAAACAAAACCCAAACTCTTAGAAGCATAATTACACTCACTGAGATAAGAGGTTAAAAAAAAAAGATGCGTTATCCTCTGTTCAAGGTTGCAATTTGGAGAAGACAATGTCAAAATATCATATTCTTCTTTTTTTTTTTCCTAATTTACTGTTAGACCCGACAAACAGTTTTCCATCTTTCTATTAAACTAAAACTAACTTTATTTTTCACTAAAAGGTACTCCCAAAGCACAAGCAAATCCAAGGCAATCTAATGAATGTCAAGATGACTCACTCTGCAGGAAGCTATTAACATAATAAGAATGCGCTGGACTGATTACTGCTGAGCGCTACAGACCAGCAAGCTAATTGAGGTCTAGAGGGTTTTCCCTCCTCTTAGTTTTTGGGGCCTGCTTCAGCCCCTTTCAGACACTAGCTCAGAAAGAAAAGTTTCCTAACAGTAAACATCTGGGCCTTGTGACTTGGAAGACAAGAGTGGTAAAAGAACAAAGAACTTAGGAGTTTATCAGTGGAGAAGGTCTCCAACTGGGATGACAAGTCATTAATTACTCTCATGCTGAACCCAATCTCAGTACTTGCTAGCACATAACACTAACATTCAAACATGACAGACATAAACATCTTCCCAGACTTCTTTCTCTGGCTAAGAAAACCACACCACTCTGCCTCTTATACTCATTGTACTGCTTTAGTTTTCATCATTTTACAAAGAAGTCTTAGAATAAACACCATGATCTTCTACCCTTTGAAAATTGACTTGTCTGATTTTGATACTCCCCAAACTTAATCTTCTAACTTTTCCTTTAGCTTTCTTTATTCACATTAGGAATCTCATGGAAATAGACAGCAGTGAGTTGCGGTTGGCTTTTGATCAGACACGTAACTGTGTCCTTTAGTTTCATCTTCCCACAGCATCTCTATTTTTAGAGCTCTCTCAGTCAATTAAAGAGAGATAGTCAAGTGTTGTTCCTCTCCACTCATGTCTGAATAGCCTTTAAAGGGCAGACTTAAAATGACATTGTGAATGTTTACATTATATTTCTTCTCAATTGTACCCAGTTAAAAACTGTCACACACACACAAACAAGCAAACAAAAAAAATAAAAGAAGAAGAAAGAGATGTTTTTTCCCCTCAGTATATAATCTCTCATTATCTCTCAAAATATGACCCGAGATTACAAAGTCAGATTAGGTTCTTTTCCCCTTTTGTATTTTTACCATCACTAAAAAAAGATTCTGCACAAGTGGACCTCTTGGATCTTCCTTTTTTGTGCTGGTCTCCTAACAATGCCATTCATGATACCCAGAAACAAAAGACTATTAGAACATTACACTGTAACAACCAAGTTAATGATACTGTGGGGTTTTTTTCCCCCAGTAAATAAGTGTAATGACTTCAGAATATGCAGAGGACAAGTAGATTAAATAGATTCTTTTCCCCCCCCCTTTTCTACTCCTAACTAAATTTTCATGCCCTTCAACATACCCTTTTCACCAGGAACGAATGCAATTCTGTCTTGGATTGCTATAGCCTACATTTTCCCATCTCTTTTACTCATCTTCTCCATTGCTTTAGCAAGGCATGGCATGTTTGGGTATTCACCTTCATTGTTTCTACCACCAACACAGGTTATGTAAAGCACCCATAATAAAGATTATCTGTCTGGTGCATCTCCAAGATACATAGTCAAAAGCTATGGCTGGTTTAACTGCACTGGGAGTCCTTTGCATGCCCACCTGAAGAAGGAAGTTATGTGCCAAAACACAACAAGCCAACACAGAAGAGCACCTAGGCACTGCAGCATACTGCGTACATGGTGGCACTAGCATCCTGCAACCACATATGGGATAGTGTCATGGCCATAATCCAGTCCATAACCCATAGCTGGAAGCCGTATTTCTGACCCATCTTGTACTGTCACACTGAGAAGAGTCCTTTCTGAGAAACAGCTTTAACAAAGACAAACTGCACTTGTTTTGAAGGCAGGAGGCTAAAAGCAAGCAAAAGAGGAGGTGAAGAGAATGTCCTGGAATGCGCTACATCCTGGAAGAAACATTGCTGACACCATCAAACTTCAACTCTGTTATAAACTGTGTTTGTCCCCTGGATTTACATCACTTGTTTGGTGTAAAAGAAAAACAGTTGGGCTGTCATCTTTGTTAAAGGTTAGTGTAGAGATAGCCTGGATGCCCATAATAAGTTTATTGAATCCGAGGCCTCTGGTGAGGAGGATGGTAAAAATCTAGGAAAGGTAACGTTCCTTCCTGAGCTGGAGTGAAAGTGAGCTAGAATGAAAGACCTGTGGGTTTTGATGACAAAAAAGGCAACCTGGAAATAAAGGTAATGTCCAGCACAAGATTGGTACTCCTTCAGCCCCTTGGATGTCTAGAAGAATAATAGCACTACATAAAACTGACTGAAGAGTCTGATAAAAGGGATCAGTCTTACTGTATAGAAGTTCACACATATAGTATCTTCCTTTCTTTCCCTTCACATTGTTGCATTTCAGAGTTAAATCCCACAGTGAAACCTTACCAAAGTTGCTGAGATTCCAAGATTTGCATACAAAACCTCAATGAAACATGTGAAATTTGCAAATAAATTATAAGTATTATAAATTAAATCAAGATTCAGCTGAAAAGTTTATGGATATTAATGAATTACTGGCCTGCATTTTTTGTTCACAACGAAGTTTAGTTGCAAAGGTTCCATTTAAGCAGTTAAAATTTGCAACAAGTTTGAAGCCAGAAGAGGATAGTTGTAGATAGGAATTGACTGGCAGATACTGCACTCCAAATACTGCAGTGAAGTGAAGAGGAGGTTGTTTTACAACACCGTGCTAAAGATAAATTAGCAATGATTCTACATCAGAATTCAAAATGGGCAAGTCTTTCACATTGAGTTTGACAAAGCAGTGGGTCACAGGCTACAGTATTTTGTTTAAATCACTTCTCCCACTCCTTAAAATTCAGACATCCAAATTCACCACATCAAAGAAATGCTACACCTCCACTGAACTTGCAGTAATTGATATGTAGCAGGACTCCACACAGAGCTACAAGCTTGCTGCATTCCCAGAGATCTCACAGAACAAAATCCACGTGCCTCAGGATAAGAGCTGTACTCTGTCAGGTCATCCAGGGGCTGAGATGAAACTTCCTCAGACCTCTCAGGCTTCAGATGTTATGAATGAGATTTGCCCCCTGCATCACATTCCCCCACTATGGTGCCATCAATATATAAGTTAGTCTCTCCTGCTTTAGGACTTTTTATCCCAAGTACACTTCCTGACAAGCACACAAGTTGTTAGAGAGAAGCTGCAGTGTGACTCCCGCCATATTCTCATGCCCAGAAAAAAAAATCATGAAATGACATTTCACCCAGGGCTGCAGCCATGGCTCCAAAAAACCTCTCACAAATATCACACACAGTCACATCCAGTATCTTGCAGTACAGTTAACTTCTCCACAAACACCTTTCTGCCTCTTCCCACTGAGGGGCCTAGGGAATAGCTCCATGGAGTTTCTACATTGGGTCTGCAAAAGGTGAGAAGATACTCTTTCCAAGGATCCAATCACATAGCAAGATGCAAGATTTCAGGCAGCACCTCTCCCTTTCTCTCTGCTGTCATGCACAAGAAAGCATTCCAAAAAGAAGACACACAGGCAGGCAGGCAGGCAGACAGAAAGGGTTTAGCTGAGGCCTGTAGATCTGGTTGGTATGAAAGACAGACCCCTAATGCAAAAGCTCAGACTTTGGATAAAAAAAGTTCTCTAATTGTAACCAGAAGCACAAGTAGATGTGGAGAAATATTAACGCATAACACAGTGAGTTTTCCACAGAGGTTTCATTGGTAGGTGCAATATTGTCAGTTACTTCCTAAGTGCTGAATGATGTACGTTTATATTCATATATATCACATGCATATACCTAGCACAATGACAAAAATGCAATTTCAGGCTGTAAGGGCTGGGAATAAGCATTAAATAGGGAAAACTACAATGAATCAAGTTAAAACAACAAGCTCCATAAATGAATGAAAATAAGATCACAATGATTTTGCAATAAACATAACAGAAGTGCAAATTCTTATTGTTGACCCAGAAGATGAGGTAATATCCTACACAGCTGATTGGACACCCAAGAGATCCCGACTGTCATTGTCTTTAAACACTGATGTAATATATATCTGCTTGCACAGCCTGAGCAGTGCTTTAAAGAACCTAAAACACAAAAGTAAAGCTCAATCATTCAATTAACAGCCAAATCAGCCATGGGATAGAAATTAAAATGTTTTCTCCATAAAAATCTGTATTTTCTACAGTGAATTTTAAATTTAGGATAATGGCTAGCATTTGTCAGTATTCTGATTGCAATCAGGATGTGTGTTGTATTTAATTTCTGTTTTGATTGTTCATGCATTTCAGTGATTTGGTAGGGTAATATATTTTATGTCGTCTGCATTGTAGACCTAAATCTTCTGAAAATCAGTATTTTAAGCTATAGTGATGTATTTTGGTATTGCAGTTTGACAGGCAAAGTCAGCAGTTCTATTCCCACATTTATACTTCCGGGGATGGTAGAAATAAGATGTATTTTGGATGCAACAATGAGTTACTGGAACTCATTAGGGGAGTATGGTAAATGCTCAGGCATAAGGAGTCCTTTGTATCCAGAAGCAGTAACTGTGCTGTAGCCCAGTAACTTCAGCCTTTTAGCACTAACATGCTGCAGCTGAAGCACCATGACTGTGAAATCACTAGGTGCAACCCTACAGCTTGAGGTTGGGTTGGGTCAGGTCATAAGGGTTCCTGTTGCCTTTAAGTATCCTGCAGTGGAGATAATGACACAGAGCGCTTTGCATCTGCAGGTGTCAAAATATCCGATGAAAGATGTTAAGCAAGTGTGCCCAATGATAGAATAATAATCATCATCATACATATGCTTGGGATTTGATCTGCAAGCAGCCTTTCCATGGCACTCCAAGCACAGGCAATGGAGATTCCAAAACCCAAAGAGCCTATAGGCTGCAATACAGCCTCTAATGTAACTGATTTATTTTATGTTCCTTCCCTCAAATTAAAGTTCCTCTTCCCCATTCAAATGAAACTATCACAAACGATTCCCGACAAATCCAAAAGGAGTGGGAAGGATATCAATGCACAGTGTAAATTGCTCTTAACACACCACCAAAGTAAAAAAATCTTTCTTACTGAGCTCATCATTTTTGCAGAGACAGCTTTTTTCTCTCTTGACTAAGTAGCTAGAGATCTGTTGAAAGCAAAACAAAGATACGGCAATCAAATGACAAATTTTAAAGTACAAAACCATGGGTTTTAAATTTACTCCTCCCGACACAAATTTGGAGTGCACTGCCAGTAAATGGTAGTTAGGTGTATGTTAGTGAAACGAAAAAGACCCTGAAAGCATAATTTCAGAGAAAATGATTTTTGAAAGAGGACATTCATGAATTCTGGCAGAAAGGCTACTCATCAAAGCCACACACACATCTGTCATATTTTTGCAAGTTATACTGTATTTAGCTTCCTTGAAGTACAACAGTAAATGGAATGTTGACCTATTTGCCAGAAAATGGAAGAAACTTCTATTTACAGCTAGGTAAAAGGGTTGTTAAGTGACAGATTCAGATTGCTGCCAAATCAGGAATACCGCACATCTTAGATTTTCTGTATTTAAACTTTTTAATCTTAAAACTTGAGTAAAAATTTAAAAAATAAGCCATAACTGGCCTGCCAATGTGATATTTAACAAAATAATTTGATATGGTTTCAAAAAAAAAAAAAAAAAATGTGGCATTAAAATAACATCTATTTCACTTTAAAATGCCACAGACAAACGTCATCACAAGATGTTAATTGAGAATGGAATCAGGGTGTTTCTGTGATCTAAAGATTTCAGAAAAAAAAAAATCACACAGAAACAGAAAGCAATGAAAGGAACTGATAAGCTGCCTATATTCTTAAATAATGAGTTGGGGAGACAGCTAACAAGAGGGGATACTGCATATTCAGACATGCAAGAAAAACATCATTAGAAAAACAGTGCAATGCCGTAAACAAGAACTTCCCACTGCAGGAAAAATCAGAAAGTAAATATGAGCAATGAGATTCTAATTGTGGAGGATTAAAGAAAAGCAAAACTCAGCTGAAGTTAGGTAAATCCCAACTAATCAAAACTCCTGACTGATGTGTAGTCCTTCCACAGAATCATTATTTCTGCTTATATTGCCTGTGATTAGTAAGTACCCTGCCTGTACTTTTGACTTTACATTATGTGATGAAATTTAGCAACTAGCCAGTTACATTTCAGAAGTTAGTGCACCAAGCACTGGATATGTGCTTAAAATCCACCAGCCTGAATGGGAAAAAAAAAAAAAATAAAAAAATAAAAAGAGACCTTTTCAGGCCAATGAACCTTCTGTAAATCTCTTTCACCACTGAGTTTTAGTGGAAAAGACTGGAAGCTCAGTGGCTTAGATCAAACAAATAAAGAATGTATCAAAACCTCATAAAAACATTTAAAAACCTTTAAGAATTTTGCACTGTTTCCTCTGGACGTGACAAACCAACCATATAACCTATATCATGAATTCATATATGTTCATCAAACTGGAGTTCTGCTCATCACCTTAGGTAATTGCTTGTTTCCTCATCCATAAAACAGAGCAGTAATGCCTGTATTGCGGGATCTGCAGAGAAGAAGTGCCTTACATGATCTAAGCTTAAGTTGCTTTAAATAAAAATTACCTCTCCTTACAAAGTTTGGTTTATCGCCGTTCTTATACCTTCAAAGCCACAACAAAGCTATCAGAATAACAGAAGAACATTATTACACAGCATTACTACAGGAGAAACAAAGACATCTAGACAACAAAGGAACAGGCAACAGCAAAGCAACTGCAATTCCTACCTGACACCACTCATCAGCAAATCATTTAACAGTTGAAAAACTGATGATGAAAACCTGTAATTCATTTCTAGAACACTTTGAATTTCACTCCAGGTGTGTGAACTACTCCAGTATAGGACTAACGGAGTAGCACTTACGTGGAAGGGGCTTGTCTCATCTTTATGCAAGATTCAAATCCCCACAGCAGAATAAAGCAGAGAGGCCAGAGGAGTTACATTGCTGTGAAACAGATGCAAAATGAGATTCATAGTCCTCATCTTTATCGCTGCAACAACTCTCTGTCTCTAGAGTTTATTATTAAGCTGCATGAACTCCACGCAACATGACAGCCCAGAAAGCATTAATCGGGGAGTCAATTGACCCCCTAACTAGGATTAAAAGACCAACTAGAAAGAGACACCAAGAAAGACTGAAGAATAACAGCTGCAGGTGAGGAGGGCTGGAGACTACCTAGGGGAAATCTCAGAGCCGCAGACAAAAACATGGTGAAGAAAGCACTATAAAGAATTGAAGTGGCAGACTGGAGAGCTGCCAGTAATGGCTCAGTACAGGATGCCTGGGCTGGAAACCAGGAGAAAAACAGGCTGTTACTTAGATGTTAAGAAGTAATGAAGTAGGCACAGCTTCTTGTATCTGAGGTAACTTTCCTTGTGCCATGAAGCAGGAAAGATAAAGGTCATTTCTATCAGAAAGGAGGACACTGATCCAAAGGGATGCTGTAGATAGCAGATATTTTTGACAATAACCAACACAGAAGTACACTGGAATGACTGAGTTTTGAAAAGTATTTACTCTCACCCTCCTACCTGTAATAGGAATATCCACAAATACATCTCTCGTATAGTGTATGTACTAGTTCACCTTACTTCTGTATTATCAAAATCTCTGCTGCTATCAGACAAAAGGTATATTTACTCTGGTTTTACATTTTCTTTTCCCTCTTTCACTCAGACACCAGCTCAAATTTCAGCTTTGGCATGGAAAGATCCTGTCTCAACAGACAAGCTAGAGTTTTGCTCTTAAAGACATAAAGAGAAAGTGCCTATTATGAAAATATGCAATTTCTGAAATCAAGACCACTATTAGGTCTCTTCAATCAGGTTTGACTTTGATCTGACTTGTACACTGTCAGCTCCACGGAGAAGCAAAGGTAACAGAGTCATCTGAAACTTCAGCACTTGACAAACACATGATAAAAACCCTGTAAGGCTGACAAGGCTAGTTAGGAGCAAGGCAACAACATACTATCTGAAATGCTTTTCTGCAATTGAATGCACTCTGAAGGAATGACAAGAATAAAAACTTGCTTTTGCGAGTGGGAAGATAAACCTTGCAGATACGAAAGGGGGGGGGTGTTGAATAAAAAGGTGCCATTTTTACAAGCTCACATTTCTATAAATACGTATGAGTTAAATGACTTGATAGAGCTACACTCATGGAGAGCCTATTACACTAAATCCCCTTCACCCCAGCTTCCCTCAGCACTTCACTGGAACCACCAAACCTAAGTCAGTAACACCCATGGCTCAGGGCCCCTGCCAGGTCAAGCTGGCCTTTCAGGTTACCTTACCCTAGACAAATATTACCCTCAACTGAATGTGGCAAAGAGAATAAAGTGCAAAGTTCTATAAACTGCAGACTCAGCAGTACTCACAAGTAGGTGACCAAAAAGAAGAAAGACAGTAAAGATGTAGTTATTAACATGCATTTTACAAAGTAAATCAGTGTGAAAATTAAGTTTACACAGTCAACAAGAGGATGGATGGAGGTAACTGGTACATCAAACTTCAGAGTACTTGGAAAAATGGAAAGAAGAGGTGAAAGCTTGTATATGTATAAAAAACAAAACAAAACAAAAACAAGAACCAGTGATTATTTCTTATATACCTAATTACTGTGGAAAAGGAGTTCTACAGGTATCTTCTTTGCAGGATCAAAATACTAGCAATGAAACTAACAGGAAGAATCTAATTTACGTTGGAGTAGAAGCACCCCAAACACTTTCTAACTTTGCCACTACATTTTTCATCTCCAATGAAAGAAGACCCTTTGAAATCACAAAAAGCAAGTTTCTGAACTTCACTGGAAAAGGTGTTTGTTTTGTAGGCTTCACACAACAGCAGGTTTCAGAAAAGTATTCAGCCTTACAAGAGGCCAGTGGGATCAGATAAAGAGAAACCACCACTGCTAATTTTCACTACATAGGTTTTCTCTACAACTTCTTCATCTCTCAGTCTATCCTCAAGTACATATCTCAAGTAACCAGATATTCAATTTGAAAATCCCAAAACACAGGGGCTATCCAGGCATCCTAATGCCAATTTGGGGTAAATTTATACCTGAGGAGGATAGTATCTGATTCTCTCTCAAAAAAACGCTGCAGAAATTAAGATTCCCACTACTGCACCAGGAAATCAGGACACCAGTGATCTCATTTCTTTCATTGGGTCACATGCCAAGGATCTCTGTACCACTTAAAAACTAAATGAAAAATAAAAGCCAACAAAATTATGGATGACCCCACTTTAATATGGTGATGTTGACCATTGTGGCATATCATTGCATGCATCATACTCATACACAGACTTGGAGAAGCATACAAATAAAACCTGCCTTTGCCCTGCAAAAGCAACTGGTTTAGAGTAAGATCAGCTCAGAGAGACAGAGAAGTAGAAGAGCAAGTAAAGGTTCTTCCAGACTTACACACAGACTGCTTGCAAGGACCTGGTGAAGCATCAAGTTAGGGATGATTCCTACTTATTGGCATGAGCAACAGAAAGGATGTTGTTAGCTGGGATGGGGCAAGGAAGAGCAGTAACAAAAAACTCCACTTCATCTCATCTGAGTGGCTGTTTAGGTTTTGCCTTGCCTTTCACTCAGGGTGTGTCTTGAGAGGTACAACTTTCAGTCAGACTAGATGAAGAAGGTAATTCATTCACTACATGAAAATGAAGGCTAATAAAGGCTGAGAAATGGAAAAAGGAAGTCATTCCTTGTTACCCAGGAAGAAGCCACAAGACAAAATTCACAAGTTCCTGGCAGAACCGTATTCAGCACGAGGGTATAGTTGGCTAAATCCTGGCCATGCTGAAATTAACTGGAACGTTGCTATTGGCTTTGGTGTAACCAGGCTTCACTTGACCGATTTTGCAACATAGCTTGTTACTCATTTCCCCACCACAGTTCTTTTAGTGCTTAACAATCCAGCACCCACATTTCCCTGCTTAGTTAGTCACTGCCTAAGGAAGACAAATGCAACCACTGTGCCAACCACAACCACAGCCATGTTAGGATGAGGTGTGCCAGCCCTGGGTACCACTTAGAGGACAGATCCTAAACTGGGGAACTGGAACTGCAAAAACCTGCCAAAACCAGAGCCAGGAAATCAGTGCTGATGAACTTCCAATTTTTTGTCTCTGAAGCAAAAGGAATAGTGGTTCAGCATCTCTATCTGTTTATTGTACAGAAAAAAGGGGGGTTGCAGGATTTCTACAGAAAAACTCTCATTTTAATTGTCTCTGGAGATTTCTAGGCATGGATTTAGCTCTGCAGTAACACAGCAACATTGAATTTGGATGACCGTAAAGTGCTTGAAGGAATTGTTACAAAAAGCATCGTAATCATACCAAGGATTATTTATCTTTGACTTCCTCATTTCTTCTTCTGGCACAATAATGGACCACAGAATAGGTTTGTGTAGCCTTTGCATTTATTGTCTCCTTTCACATAAACTGTCTCCTATTAAGCCTAGGCCCATCATTTACATTTGCAGCATTGCTCCTGAATAACAAGCTACACTATGTACACACCAAACCCTGCTGCAAGAGAAGGGAATTGAGACAAGCCAGTGGGTTTTAGATTGAGGAAAAGGCTGGAGATGGTCCAGATGGAGGAATGTCTATTAACGAATTAGCCTGCAAATAGGTTAGCCAGCCTAAAAACGAGAATACACTACACATTACTGTTCTATATTCTTGTCATGCTCACAACCTCATTAAAAGCATCAATAGAGAGAAAGCCTTGCATGGTATTATTTCATACCCTGCAGGAGGATCTAATTCAGCTTGGCTTTATACACTGAGAAAAAAAGACATACAACAGTAACCCCATGCAATCTTCACTGTGACTCCTGGAGAGGGGGCTCACTGCTGGCAATTGTCTCTCTCTCCGTCTCATCTCCAGCTACATAAAGTACTTTCAGTCTACTGAGGCAGCGAGATGGGTGAAATTAGCTGAAGCATATGGCAACACACAGACACTTCACCCCAGAAAGGAGAAGATCCCTGAGCTCTGTCCCCTGGTCGAGTCCTCATTACCAGAGGGAAAAGATGAGCATCTATGTTGGGACACTAAGTTCACCTCATTAGTAGTGACATCCAGTGATCTCCTGGGTACAGGAACAATGAGCAACCCTAAATACAAGGTTGTTCAAGCACAAAGGTGCCAGTTAGCTCTGCCTTTTAGAGGATATGCATTGATGGTTTATATCATCTCCAAAGAGAAAGTCTGAGGATATATTTCTGAGGGCACCACATGGTTAATTGTCACATATCTTCCTTGCAGACTATTAGAAAAACAAAAACATTCAGAGGTTTAGAAAAATTATCTGATTAAAAGAGTTGTGGTTGTTTAGCCTAGAGAAAAAGGCTGTGGGGAGACTTGATAGTCATATGTGGAAAAGAAAAAAAATTCTTAAATTATAGCCGATGGGGAATTTTAAGTTAGACATCAGGAAATACATCCCACACATAAAGATAGCAAAGTACTAGAATGGACTGCCTAGCAGGCTGTGGAATTTCCATTACTGGATGCTGTACAAAAATTATTCAGTATGTTGGATACAGCCCAGGCAGAGCTGGCAGCCATGGGGCAGAGGCAAGAGGGCAATGGCCTCTGAGTATTCCCTCCAGACAATGACTTCGCAGAGGTTTCACTGATCCCATCACAACGAACTGACAGTGCCCCTGTGTTTTGGTGTAGCACTGCCTAGTGAATCCCCATATGAAGGTGCAAGGCTTTTCTCCTTAAAAGCCAGGGTTTGTTAAAGTAAAATCAGAAATAGTGCTGTAGTTCTGTGATTAGTGTATTAGTGTTCTGTACTTACGTGGTGTGATTAGTACATTTCTTCGAATCAAAATCAACACCTATTTTCACACAGTTCGCTTCTCACAGTGTTGTTCAGTTGAGTGGCTACAACTGAAACCCTTGTTCTCTTGTGCTTCTTGCCCAAGCACAGCAGGTAGAGAATGGAGCTAATAAGCACATTCCAAACCACCGCATGTAGCTCTTAGGCATGCCCCAGCATACATTTGCAGCTGGCTTTGACGTGTACTTAACCGGTTGCAACAAAATCAGTGAGATGATACATTAAAGGTAAGTGAGGAGGGATCTCTGAGGGAGCTGCCTGCCCATGCATACCACCAAAGGCTGCAGTAACATTAGGATCACCACTATCACCTTCACTGCACTGACTTCTTTCCTTCGGTTGCTGCCCGAAAGCTTCATTACCATGGGACTTAATAGGTTGCAAGCACTTTGGTCACACCCCATAAAGCCATAATTAAGGAGATGTTATACACATGACAAATTGGTCATTAGATAGTACCTTTATCCCTATCTGACTGAACAACTCACTAGACAGCCCCATCAGCACCCTTTTAGCCACCACACGCAAAACTGTCACCTCAGATTGGTAGTTACTGGCCAACAGACAATCTGCAGCACAGATTTAATTGTCAAATTTGTCCTCAAAGACTTTGAAAAAGCATAAGCTCAGTTGATCAAGAAGGAAAAAACAGCCTGGATTCTTGATCCGAGGAACAGCAAGTTAGATATTACTTCACCTACACATCCAGCCTCACAGGATTTATCTGGTGCATCCTGATATAAGAAAACCACTACTATGTTATTTTCCCAATGTCCAAGATGTTATTTGAAAGCCAATGCCTGCCTCATGGGAGCCATTCAGTTGTTCTAGAAGAGAACCACAGCCCTTCCCCTCCAAACCATATCAGGATATAAGGACTCTAAATCAACTGTGTCTGGCTACATAAGTCAACTTCTGAACTGTAATACAGCAGATTTCTCATTAAATGTAAAGCTGGGGTTACACTCCCCCCTAAGCAAGAAGGCATAAAATATCTCTTGAAAGTCACTATATAATCCTCCTACAAGATTTGTATCCCTAATACCTCTGCTTAATAGTTTCTGCAATGGTATAACCTTCTCTGACTTTCTTCAGGCCTGCAGACTGTGCTAAGCCATGCTTCTACATGTATTTAGGAATACCTGGGAGAAGGGGGAGGGCTACATCTTCGCTGCAGGTGAAATACTTTCTGAACATAATGTGATATCCTGCCACACTCCAGTAAAATTTACATGAGCTGTGTCAAGAAACCAAACAACTGTAAGAAGTATTTCATCAATTCCTACTCATTGTTCTGCCAGGTTGTAAGTGCTAGGCATGAACTGGAACCAAACCTAAGCCTCTAATAACTGGTATTAAGCCTACTTTAAAAATACATCACAAAAGAAAGCCAACTACTGAATACAGCAAAGTAGTGTAACGCAATCTGTTCACTGAATATATAGTCACATATACAGTAAAAAGTCTATGAAATTGAACAAGATTACTTTTAATAATAAAATTAATAAATAAGAAAGGCTAACAGTTGGCCAAGATGTAAAGGATAAAGTTTACTCAAGATTTAGACACTGACTTCCAAAGAAGCAAAGGTCTCATTGCACCTGTAGGTGGAAGTCTTGGTATATAAACGACATCACTGCCAGAAAAAGCCCTGCATGGAGAAAGAGCCTCCTTTTAGCGTCTTATCAGCTACAGAAAGCTACAATAAAACAAACCAAAAAAACCCTGCGTTGCTTTTGGGCAGAATAGAACCCACTCTTACTTCTATTTTTATACCCTCAGCCAGGCAGCTTATATGCCCTGTAGTTACTTGTAGCCATCAGAAGTTTGCTGTTCCTACAGTTTCTCATCGGTGACCACTTCCTTTAATTATTCTTCTGCTTACAACACGTCTTGCTTCTAAAGCAGCAAGTTTTGTCACAGTGAAATAGATGAACATTGACTAAAAAGCCCATAAAATTCCCAGGGCTGTAGCACAGCCTCTCTGGTCATCTTTGACCACACGGACCACTTCATCTTCAGGTACAGCTTTTATACTCTGTACTTTACAATTCTACAGCATAAGTTTCGTAGCTGTGACTTCTAGGTACCGTTAAAAACATTATTTGAGGTAGAGAATTTCAGCTGTGCCATGGTCTCTTCACACTCACCAGCTGCTTCATGCACAGTCTTGCATTTTACCAGTCAGTAATGGTACAGCCCTGGGTACCAACAGAAATGAATAAATATGCTCTTTGAAGTGTTTTCCAAATATAAAATCCACACCAAGTTGCAAGACCCTCATGGCTGAATTATCCTCTTGAAATCCCACAGGGGTTTGTACTTCTTTTAGTACTGCTCAGTATCCAGAACACAGAAGCTGGACCATATTTGTTGTTCCACACCCTCGTATCCACAAAATCCTAAACAAAGGTGGAATTGACCTGTGGGTTTTTTTGAAGGCCCAAAGGCATAAAGGTCTGTCTGGCAAAGGCACTGGTGTGTGCTTGGAGCAGCTCTTGTGTTACCCAGGAAAGAGAGTGATTGGTGCTCAGTCACTTTAGATTTGAAATAGAAAGGTTGAGTTCAGGCAGCCCCTCCTCCTTCCCAGCCTGCAGGACAAACTGACACTTTGCAGCCAGATCTAGCTCTTCCCCTCATCTCTGTTACATTTGGAAAGGTCAGCATCTATTTACGTATTTGCACTGACTGAGATAAAGCCTATTTGGCATGTGCAGTATTGCAGATAAACTCCAGAAAATCGAGCTCACCACAGACAGCCTGGCTAAGCAGCTTGGTTGCAGACATTTTAGCAAGCCCAGAGAGACAAAAATCACACATTCAATGACCAACAGGGACAGAAAGCCACTCTTTGATCTGCTTTAACTCACTTAAACCAGAGCATCCTCTACTTAATTACTACAAACTATACACACAGCATTTCAGTCTTTTTAGCATAAATTTGATTTTCACCATCAGGCATGTTTGCATCTTGTCTATCTGGAGTAGTTTCAGACAGGCTATGGCTTTTGCTTAACTGACCAGCTAGAACAGATGACGCCCTATTCCACCTTTGCTAACAGGCTGCACAATATGGTCCAACTACACAGTTCTTAATTAGTCAGCATGGAATCAAAGTGAGGGTAAGGGTTTCACTTTTAACTAAGTATTAAGCCAGATTTTTTTATTGAATCGCCCTGATGCCCAATGGCTCGAGATTATCCACGACTGAAGGGAAGATTCATGCTCCAAAAGAGCACAATTTGTCACGTCTCTACAGATAGTATTTCATATTCCAGTATTTCAAATCAGGACACATATGACATCCAATATTTCAAATACATCTCCAAGCAGCTATTAATTATAGAGCTTTATGGAGAACAGAGTACTTTGGTAAGTTAGATTGGTAGCAAAAATTAACAGAGCACTTCCAAAATCAACAGCCAAGGCAGTAATTCATGCCTTCTGACAGCACTTCAGTCCAACAAATCCTAACCCTCTTCACTTCAGGTGGTTTCCCATTTTATACACTATTTTTGGATCACCTGAGGCTAAAATCAGTCCAAGAACACACAGCATTTGCCCTAAGCAAGTTAACACTGTCACCTTAACAGGGTTCACACTCCTCACACAGCTGCAGCTTTACATTCCACCCTGCATCAGTCACTCTTCCACCTAACCCTTCCCACTACTTGCTGCTTCTAGACCTCATTTCTGTGTGAATCAAGCTGCCATTTTCTTCCTTGTCATGCAAAAAAAGAAAAAAGCCTGCAGATGCTACACCAAATTCCCTTTCCAAACCTGAACTATTTACTTGGAATATTACAAATTCTTCTATTGGCTGTGGGCTATAACCATAAGACTAGGGAATTTGCTTTGACACAGCACACGTACCAGCACCAGAGGAGGACATGATAAATCTCTGACTAAATTAGGAACGTTGTGAGCAACCAAGAGAAATTAAACAAGCTCCCAGAACCTAATAGGTACCCTGAATAAAATCCACAAAAATCATCATCACAAAATCATTCACTGTTACCGAATACAACAATCCCTCAGTACCCAGAGAATGTCTCCATCTTACGCTTACAGTTGGAGTGATGAACTTTTTTCCTACCTTTATATAAGGACAAGAATTGAAACTCTAATTAATAACTTGAAAAATATTGCTTTTCTCCTCATCACAAGGTATCCATAAACAGCTGCCAGCTTTCCCAAATCTATTTGTGGCTTGCAGCTATTTCCACTGGATTTCTCAAACACTATTTGTGATGACTGCTCATGAGAAGCTCATTACAAGTAGCCATTCTTCTAGCTGACCGCATTTTGCAGGTGAAACAAGCAACAAAAATCAATTATTTGCATAAACAGCTAAATCCTGGGGTGAAGTGGTTTGGGTTTTGAGTTTTGTTTTTTTCCCCCTTTAATGGTAAGGATAGTCTGAAACTTCTTTTGAAACTCTGAGGAAGAAAGAGACAGGAAAGAATGCAAAACAGTTTTAGAAAATGTTTGAAACTGGGGCTTGCTTTATGGTCTAACTCAAAAGCCGATGAGTGCTAGTTCACATTTCCCTCACGTGGTTTTGAGTTACATCCCTGCTGTTCCTGTGGTTACATCATGTTTACTCATAGCATCTAAAAATTACTGTAGGAATATATGGAAGCCTGGTTTCTTCCATTTTAGTCATACCGTAAAGGATGGAAAATGCTAATCATGCCTTCTGTCGTGCCTTAATACAATGCAATAGGACCAGAGCTGCATGACTAAACCTCCAAGCTGAAGAGCAAGGAGGGTGTAAACCTCTGTCCTGTCATGTACAGGACTCCTGCACACTGACCAACACACAGATCCATTTTCTGTGTAATAATTGGACCACAATGGAAACACATTTGTGAGTTACCCATGGTCTTTAGTGGTCAACCTGAGACATGGCAGCCTAGCTATTCAGAGGTATTCCAACCATGCTGCTGATCTCAACTGTAGTAGGGTCACCTGCATCTCTGTTAGTGCTCCCAAATACCTATTAGAATTACTGGCTAGTATTGAAATTTCAAGCCTACATGAAAAGCTTCAGAAAAGTGGTAGGTACGCAGCA
>NW_009922777.1:127512-135448 GCF_000696875.1 Nestor notabilis
ATCTCATAATTAGTATTAAACGACACCTACAGTTACACGTAGACTCTATACTTTTTGTCTTCTAAGAGTGTAATGCTGTAAATCACAGCAAGTAATACAACAAAGCTGCTGTCAAGAATGTCTGACTTTAATTGAAATTACATTCCATTACCCAACAGCTCCAGGCAATGACACTGTAGTACGTGTCAGGAGATGAGATGAAGGCAAGATGCCCACGCTCACTGCACGCTTAGGCCATTTTTTGTGATGACTCATGTCCTGCACCATGACTTCTCCTGACCATTAGGTATTGACAATGAGCCACTAGCAGTTTCTCTTCAGGATGGGAAAGATGGTGCAGTCTGTGTAATATTTCATTTCTGTCTCAAAAAAAAATATAATTCTAGAAATCAGGGGGGAAATGACACAGGAAGGGGAGTAAGAGCAACCTGGTCTAGTAGAAGGTGTCCCTGCCCATGGCAGGGTGGTTGGAACTGGATGAGCTCTAAGGTCCCTTCCAACCATTCTATGATTCCAGCAGCTGGAATGTTGGTTCATAAAAAACTCCGCAACTTTAAATTTTGTTCTCATAAACCAAAATGAAGTACTGAATTACTATTTCCATAATAAAGCTCTTTCCTTCTGCAAATTTCTCCCCTGGTCAACCAAAAACTTAAAAGGAGAAGGAATATAATCAAGCAAAGTCTGAGGGGACCAAAAAAAAAAAAAAAAAAAAAGGCTAGTAATGGAGCTGATAAAAAACCCCACCCACACAGTTGAAATATTACATTCGAAAAATGGCAAAATGAAATGTCACAGCATTAGCAAAACCTTTTAGCCTCTTCACTTCGAAGAAGAACTGGGGAAAAAAAAAAAAAAACAATGAACTGATATTAAATTTGTACTTTGATGAAATGGCATTTTTATAGGAAAAGCACTCCATCAGAAAACATTGAACCAGCTGTAAGAACTTTATCTACAGATTACTGAGAAGACAAAATACTCTATTTTGCACTGTTCAGATTCAAAAATAAGTGACAAGTGACATTTTCCATATTATGCTCTAGCATAGTTAAGATTACTTCTGTATAAGTCTCTATTGATGCATAGCCACCTTATTCTCTACCATAAAATATAGCAAGTTTCCTATTTAGTTTTCAGTTATTTTATTCTGTAAGTTAATAACTGGCTCAGGACTGAGAAATCTTCTGCAAGCACAAAATGGCTTATGCCCAGCAGATTGATGTGGATGGAGCCTTTTTTATTTATTCCAGAGGAAATATTTTCTCGATTATATCAACATAGCTGTGGCCCTTTACATTCCTGTTACTTCCCCTGAGCATTTCAGAGTATTACCCGTATTTTATAAGTGGTTTTAAGCTTCTGGATAGTTTTGAAAGGAATGTTCATCTTCACAAAAATCACTTTCCGGTTGCTAGCAAGCTAATAGACACCATTCTTCAAAGTAGAAGACTGAAAAATTTAGGTGAGTATTTTTCTTGAAACAAAGAGAGAGGTAGAAAAATACTTCATTTAAGAATTTACTGCAAATAAATCTTCCTAAGGTTTTAAGCCTAGAAGGATTTAATCTGAGAAAGGTCTACAAAATTCCTCTGGGCAAAATACAGAGGAATAACACGTCAAGTTGGGGGCAGTGGTACTTGCAAGAAAAGAGGGAGTAGTAGCGAGTAGCATTTGTATGAAATTAACTGCTTTTCAATTCATTAAACGAATATCACTTCTGGCACCACTCCTAGAGCTACTTTCTATCATTGTTCTAAGGTTGGATAATCATAAAAATTCACCTTTTCCACCACCACCCCTACAACAGCACTTTGCCATCCTTTCCACAGCCTGCTTGGCAAGCCTAAAGGACGCTGAAGTCCCAAGTTCTTAGCTCATGTTGTCCCTCAGCAGTTTGCCTCTCCAGGGCTTCCCAGATCCTCACTCTCAATCCAATCAACTGATAATCTTTGAGGACAGGACTTGGGAGCCTGGAAACTACTGGAGTATCCAAAAACGTGCTTCTCTCTCTAATGCCTCTGAAGGAGCCCATCCAGTACTCTGCTCTTTCCTGTGAAAGGAAGTAGGACGCCATTGTGGCAGAGAAAGACAAATGCGAAATCCCAAATCCACCACAAAGTAGTGAACTCCCTGTGCCAGCCCAGGTGGGGCTTTTCTGAAATGCTGGAGAGGACGTAAACATTTTGAGGAGTTGCTGCCAGTATCTTTGTGCGGTACAAAGTTCACAGCTCTGCCAAAGATTTCAGTTTTCTCCAATAAACAGTGCAATATTGTATCAACAAATTCTACTAATCATCATAAAAAAGATTTACAGCTGCCTCTCTGTGACACACCATAAACTTTCTACCAGTCTCAAAGGCAGGGATTGAAATCACCCCAGCCAGGCAGCCCCTTTCCAGCTGTACAGCAGGAGAAAAACACTCACCATGCACATTTCAGCATCTACTTGTTTGCTGAGCTTTCAGGGACACAGCAGCTGGAGATAAGTTTGAGGGAGTTAGAGGTCCATTAACCAGTTCATTGCAACAGGCACAGCCAAGTAACAAGACAGCAGGCTGGCAGCCTAAACAAGACACAGCTCTAACACCCCTCTTCCAGATGATGTTTTAACAAAGAAAGCAGCTGTTCCATGTCCTCTTCCCCACACTGCATTTTCCTCTCATTCTCTCTCCACTAGAACGAACATTTGAAGTCGGTACTCTGCTGACCTTTTTTTTTAATTACCATTTTGATGTTTTATTTGCAGGATGAGTTTAACAAGTAAGAACTCTGCTACTGTTTATCTGAAACAACAACAAATGAGAAAGCCCAGTGTGAATGACTCAACACTGACTGGGAGGATTAATAAATACCTAAGCCTTTAATTTGAGAAATTAGAGTAACATGTAAATCAATTAATATGTTCAGATGTTTGTCTTTCTATAAATGTGTAGCCACATAAAATATCTCTCCTTCCACATACAAAATTCAATCTATTAAACTCAGGTTTTAACATCGGTTCACATATTAATTGAAAATGCAAGAAACTTAAGCCAGTACTACAAATTCTCAGCACTTGAAAACTCTGCCCTTTGCTGGGCTTTTGAGGGTTAACCCAAAATGCCTTTGCTGAACAATAACAAACCACTTCTAATACTCAAAACACAGCAAGAATCAACAAAGTCAAGTTGCTGGCTTCTGATATTGAGCTTATATTGCATGCCATCAATAAACTTCATTAACTTGGAAGTAACTTCACACATCTTCACACAAAGCAATGTCACAGCTAAACGGATCTGAACTGAAGCAATCCTAGATGAGGGACCAAGCATGATCACTGACTGAAATGTAGAAATCACCTTCTTAAATCAGCCAGAACTTAGCACTTTTAACATCAAGACATGTGGCCCAATCTCATCCCTTGTGTATATCTGCACACCTGAAAAGTGGCCAGGGAAGCATTTACATGCATATAAACATTTTATGATTTTCTAAACACAGAAGTAAGAAAGCAGAAGAGACTGGTTTGCATTGAGACACGAAGATACAATTTCCAGATGAACATTTAGCCTACTCACTTGTACCCTGTTACCATTTAGCATATTATTACTTAAAGTGAAAAGAAAAAAAGGTTACTAACCTGTGGGAAGAGAGAGTAAGTCACGTTGTCGATAGTGACAGAATATAAAAATTCCCCATCAAACCAGAGGTTCTTTCCCATTGGGGAGTTCAGCTTTGTCATAGCAAAGAGCTGCCCAGGATCACAACATTCTTCCAACAATTTCCTAGAGAAGGCAACCAAAAGAGAAAGAGCTGTATTAATTAGAGCCTTGGCACACCTCCTCTAATGACTACCCACCACACCTGAGATCCTGCTACTCTCAGATGCTCCAAAGCAAGCCCTTTTACTTACAGAAGGGCCAGAAAGCCCATTTTATTTCAGAAAATCTTAGAAACAGACAGTAAAAATTTTAAACCTCCATTCACTTTTGAGTGGCATAGAAATAGAACCAAGATTCAGCAAATAAAATTCCTCATTTACAACTTATTCTAATGAATAAAGTACTGATCTCCAACACATACAGAAATCAGAGAAGCTCCTTTGAAAATCAAATCCGAGCTATAGGAAAATTCAGTACCAAATCTCAATCAAGAAGAGCAGGCCTCCTAAAGCCCCACAGTTACCTAACTTCTGCATAGAAAATTTTGGCATCTCTTTCCAGTTACTAAATATCCTTGTGCTACATTCACAGCAGTATTAGAGCTTGCCTTCTAACTGAAGTCCAACTTGAGTCATCCCAGTATGACAGATATATATATATAGTGAATATTACACTTCTCGTTTCCTCGATGAAATGGCATATCCTCTTACACATTCATTTCCCAAAAATACTTATTAATCAGCTCGACTAGAAATTTGAGAGCTGGTAAGGTTGTTGAAGGTTGTACTAAGCAAAAATTCTGTATCACAGCAAACTCAGCAACTAACATCCTAAAACACAGAATGACAAAAAGCACTAGACATCTACAGAACACGACTACCCTATCTTTCCAAACCCCATATGGAAGTAGCTCTCTAAAGAAAAAGTGACACTCATACCAGTTTTTATATATAAAATATACGTCCAGTTCTAGACCCCACAATCCAAGAAAGATGCAGACAGACTTGGAGAGGGTCCACAAGAGAGCCACAACAGTGATCAAAGGGCTGGAAAACCCACCCTATAAGGAAGGACTTAAAAAGTTAGGTCTTTCCTCCCTGGAGAAGATAAGACTCGGGGAGGACCTCACTATAGTTTTCCAGTACTTGAAGGGCAGTTACAAAGAGAATGGAGAGTCTCTCTTCACAAGGAGCTACATGGAGAAGGCAAGGGGCAATGGGTACATGTTGCACTGTGAGAAATTTCATCTTGATATTCAGAAAAAAAAAAAAAAAGAAGAAATTACAGTGAGAACAATCATTCCCTGGAACAAGTTACCCAGGGATGTGGTGGAGTCCCCATCATTGCAGGTTTTTGAGATGCAACTGGACCAGCTCCATTTCCCACAGAAGGTTGGACCAGGCAATCTTCCAAGGACCCTTCCCGTCTTGATGGTTCTGTGATTCTGGAACTGTTTTTCCCTTAGCCTGCCTGTTCCAGAGCTGGTTTGCCTCCCTCTGAGCATAAAAACATGTCAGCCAGAGCAGCAATTTCCATTCCTAGAAACACCAATGCGTCTACCTATACCCACCACAGAAAGGCTTCACATCATCCTCCTGCTGATGCCCAAATAAAGCCTTCATCACAGAACTGTGAAAATCAAACTAGAGGAAATTTGAAATCTCTTGCCAAATAACCTTTGCAAAACAGTTTAAGACAAGCATGGAATATTGCTCTAAATAAAAGACTTGAGAATGGAGATTTTCTGGCTGTCCACAAACTCCAGTTCACAGCCTTTGGAAGATTATTTCAACTCTGTCAAGTGGAAAGAAAATTTCTGTCTATCTTTCTCCTCCTATTCCTGCAGCAACTTTTTCAAGAAAGCATAAGGTAATCCAAGGTCAGCTGGAGCCTCAATTCTTCATATAGCTGTTTGTTATACAATTGTGTAACAGAATTAAAATTTCCAAGTGAAATCCTGCAACTCATACCTTCTCTGGAAGTCTGGTCCAAGCAAGGAGCACAAAAATAACAGATAACTCAGTGGAAAAGCATCTAGGGAATGGCTTAAATTAATGAATCTTCCTTAGCCAGCATAAACTAATGAGCTAAGGAGCAGCTCTTTGTATAATTAGACCAGATATATATACCTACTCTTTCCTACTCTTTCTTCTGGTTTCCATTCATTAATAAACTTGTTATGAAAAGCAGCCGGTACCTTCTGGAAGGTCCACAGATAGGCAGTATGCATCTGTCCACAGATAGTTCAAGTATGCATCTGTATGTATTAGCACAAAAATCTTGTGCACTCACATGTGTTTTCTGTCAGAAAAAGAATAATTATTAAAAGTCTCATATTATTCAGTCTCTGTTTCTGATCCAAATCTCAAAATCACAATGTGGAAAAAGCTCCATAGGAAAACATGCATTAAACAGCAGAACGGATTCAAAGGTGAACCTAAAGCAGGGTACTTTGCAGGATCAGGGGGTCTGAACTGATTTGCTGAGCTTGAAGTAAAATGTACAGCTGAAATGTTACTACAGAATTTGCAAAACTGCAGCAGCTTTTAGCAAAGGATTTCAATTCACTGCAAGCATTCCTCCACTCAAGGACATAAATAATATACCTTTGACCCAAAGTTATCTCCAATTCAGGGGAGACCTGTGTGTGAGATGAATTAAACAACTTGAGTATTGGTATTGAGAATACACTGGGGGCTCTCAAATCTGAGAGCACCAGGTCCTACTTGTAAGAGAAGCAGGAGTAAAGTTACTTTGAGAATCCCACTTCAGATCTCTAACATTTCAGCCAGAACTGGGCACCAAGCAGGTTGTTAACTACAAGGCAGCACTAGCACTGAGGTGGCTCTGCACATTAATTCAAGCAGCAATGTGTGCACAAGACAGGAGCTGAGAAGCAGTTTTGAGATGTTAACCGTATCCCCTGTGGCATACATCACTGAGGTTATCCCAGCAGACACGGCACACAGAAAGAAGCAGAGTGAAATAGTTGGTGCCAAGGATCCTACATCCATATTACCCCATTTTCATGGGATTTATTGTCAACTAACTGGTCTGATTCCACAAAGAACCTGTGAGTGGCTGTAGCACACTGAGTGCATGAATGAAGTGCAGTAACTAGGGACAATCAGGAGATTTGCCTCGGAAGCCCACTTCTGACCAAAAGGCTAATAAAGATGCAACCTCTTCCATCTAAAAGCAGAGAGAAAGCAAAGCCTAAACCTAAATTCATACATTAGGTCAGTGAAAGAGCTTGCATAAAAATCCCAAACTACTTATTCTTCATCTTAAATTAATAAACTTTTCAGGGACAAAATGACCTCTCTGTTATTACTCATGTGTCCCAAGTCCAGGGCCAAAGCACATTTAATTGATTTAAGGACTCTTTCTCTGCTAATGCTTCCCAGGAAGGAGTCATCCATCTGTAACTGCAACCTGCACACTGGTTTGCTAAATGTGAGATTTCACATATGGGTCTAGCGAAAAATGGGAAGCTTAGTAGTAAACCCAGGCTGCTCTGTCTCCTGGACCTGTGCCCTGGATCAGTTGCTGTCCTGCTCCTTTTCTCATCTGAAAAATTTATCAGCAATATTTTAATGTTGTCTTGCAGATCGCTGATTAAAAGAAATGCAGAGGATCAAGAATTAATCTGAGCAAGTTCACACCTGCATGCATCCTGAATTCATCCGTCTGATGACCATCACCGTCCAAGAACAGAAAACATATTTAGCCCCATAACCCACCTCCAACAGTTACAGCTATAAGAGAGTCCTCTCATACAGCCACATAATGGCTATGCTTGTGGCCATTTTTTTTGCTCCAAGCTGGGAGCCTGAGAATTTTAAGGGTCTATAGAAGTGTCCTGGGTTCAGCTACAGCAGTCATTTTTTCTCCTTCTTAGTAGCTGGTGCAGTGCTGTGTTTTTGACTTTCAGTCTGGGAACAACGCTGATAACACCGATGTTTTTAGTTGTTGCTAAGTAATGTTTACTCTGACCAAGGACTTTCTCAGTCTCATGCTTTGCCAGAGAGGAGGGGAAGCCAGGAGGAAGCAGAGGCAGGACACCTGACCCAAACTGGCCAAAGGGGTATTCCATACCACAGCACGTCATGCCCAGTATATAAACTGGGGAGAGTTACCCGGAAGGCCCAGATCGCTGCTCGGGTCGGGCTGGGTATCGGTCGGCGGGTGGTGAGCGGTTGTGTCCTTTTCCCTTGTTATTCCTCTTATCATTATTACTGGTAGCCGTAGTGGTTTTTATTATACCTTAGTTACACGAGAGATGTCATGTT
>NW_009922777.1:135514-140187 GCF_000696875.1 Nestor notabilis
AGCGAGCGGCTGCGTGGTTCCAAGTTGCCGGCTGGGTTTGAACCACGACAAGAAGCCACTCAATAACAGTAAAATCACTGATTCAATTGCAGGCAGTGTGGTTGCATGAGCTTGAAGCTACAGTTGGCATTTGGGCTCTCAATATTCTGTGAAAACATCATTAGTTGGGTTTGGTCATATGCATTGAATTCCTCTTTCCCAAAGAGCTCAATATCACACTTGCAATTGGGGGTCAGCTTGAAGAAGTCAGAGGCTTTTAGGTTTTCATGGTGCTTAAGTACCCTACTATTCCAGAGGTTCAAGGCATGCTAGCCTGTGCCTTAGGCAGGGCAGAAGACAGCAACTATTAGGAAACACAGTGGAATGTAATGCTCTTCTCTTATCAGGGTAGACAGCACACACATCAAACTCTTGCTTCATACACCTAGCTTCCCCTGTACCAAAGCTGTGGGTAGAACACAAGCAACCGCTATGAATTTACAAGGGAGATGAAGGGAAGAGGCTCATCCCTTTCTGCTACCACCAGACAGATGCCAAGGGACACACTGAATGAGCTCCAAATCACACAACACAGAGCCACATGCTCTTTCTCCTTCACATCAAAAAACAAAACTGGCTTCAGCCTTGTCTAGTCTTTTGGCACCACTCCTCTCCATAACAGACTCCACCCCACCTCAGATGAAATTTAAAAGTACCCTCAGCACAACTATTCAGGAATATGATCTTAAAATTGCCCTCCTAAGAACATCATGGAAAACTACGAAAAGAATAAGAGAACAGCCAATGCAAATGCTCTTGATATTCGCAAAAGCTTATCAATTTGGTTTTTAGGGGGAAAACAGTACTGGTTTAAGCTCTATCTAAAATTAAGAGCTTTGCCAAAACCAACGTCTAAATGAAGACATTGCTCTGCTCAAGTTCATTTCCAAAAATCCCCCAGTTAGCGAAGCTTGAAGAATAGATCTAAATACAATGGAAAAGAAATATGAAAAAGAGTGGACACTGCAGAGCAGGACAGAGAAATAATCTGATCTACTTCCCAGCCAAGCTTTCAGCAACATGGTAAGATTTTATGAAGTCTAAAGTCATGACAGTTTTTCTCCTTACATTTATTATGCTGTTGCTTCTGGTTATTAAACTTTCAGCGTATTTCAATGCCTCCTGCAGCAATTCCTGGTGTCTGGACTTTACAAGGATTCATGTAATATTTCCCCCATCTTCCTCAAAAGAGGAAAGATATCAGAACGACAAAAGGTCATAGGCAGAAGCAAATCACGTACTCAACTGCCTGGTGCTGCAACATCCATGAAAGGGAACAGATTGCAGAGACCATAGATACTTCTCAGAGTAAGCCCAGTTCATGAAAACCACCTTCCTTGGCTTAGCAGTAGAGCTGTATGTGACTTTTTAAATTAAGAAATTTTAACTATAAACTGATGGATGATTTGCTACAAATTGCCAAATAGTTTGGGGTAGAAATTATGAAATAAGCACTCTCATCTTTTCTGCATCATTGGCATCTTTTCCTTTAGAACCTTCTTCCAGGTCTTTTTGAAGTGCCCAAAAGCATGTTGGGCTACCCTTTCATTGCTACACTGGCCTAGTACAAATAAACCCTCCTGCCTTGCAGTAGCCAAAATGTGAGCTGTCAGCCATTACAGTGTAACATCCTAGCCTGTGACTGATTTTGACCAGCTCTTTCAAAAATACTTGCTGGTTTTTTCCTCTAACCTCCTTCCAAACAAACATAGACATAGTGCTTAAAATTTCAAGGATTTTAAGTCTTTTATCATTTTCAGAAGACAGCAGTAGCAACAGTATCAAATGGCACAGTTTGTAATTCCCCACAATTGCCTAAATTCTGTTCTCTCGAAATCAAACTGGCTCAGATCAATCTCTGAATCTTCAGATTATTTCAGATTATTTAATCTCTACTAGATTCTCTTTTGAAGATAGCTAAAGACACACAGTTACTTCAGGTGATTATGCATTCTCTCTTTGATCAAAAACCTGTGGTTTAAGAAAATTAATTAATATACTTTTCTACCACTGTACACAGACATGGAATCTTTTAGTATCATCACATCAATTTATTCCATACCTTTGTTAATACTGTAAATGCAAAGGAGCACTAAACTGTGCAGCATTTAGATTGTAGAATTATAGATGAGGCCAAATTTGCCAGGGAGTATGTTTCCCATTCAACAATGTTCATGAACTAGAAAAAAAAATGGACATTTTTCAGTGAACAGCAGCCTACCCGAACATCTCACAAGCCTTAAATTTACCTGTCCTCCCGCCAATTCTTCTGCTTCCAAACTAAGCAGATGTGACCTGGAAAGCTACTGGAACACATTGTTAGCCTCATTTCAGGGAAAATACATTTTGGTTCATGCAAACTGCTTCAAACTGCTATGCACAAAACATTCTTATAAGCTTTGAAACACAAATTATAATATATGAATTATAATGCATGAAATAGAGTATGAATTCTAGTATTCAGTCAGATGACGTTTTTCTAAGACTCTCATGCCAGATGTATAAAGAGCTATATATAAGGAAAGCACCACAAGTTGTGACTTGCAACAGCAAAAACAGCAATGTAGCACTGCCTTATTACTCATGCCGTATAACATACTGGAATGCAGGATGCCTCCAAGTTGGCTGCATTGTTCCCAATGGAACTCCTACTACATCCAGAAGAGATGGCAGCAGTGACTTGTCATCTCACCTAGGAAGTGCAATGAAAAGCCACATTCCCTTGAGAAGTGATGAATTTGAGCATGAGCTAATGGCTTTCGGGCAGCAGCCAGCAGCTCAAGAGAAATGACCCCACATGATGCTGGAGTTCACTGGTACTGCACCGGAATGCTCCTTTGCTTTGCTAATGCCGCCACCACCACCAGCCCCTAAATACAACAACTGTGTTTGAGGGCCCATCCCAGGGAAGACACACACTATAACTCACTTGATTTACAATATTTGAATGTAAACACTTCCATCCAAGTCACTCTGAGGCTTCTTCATAGCAGAGAGCGCTTCTTTTAGGATGCGATTCAACAAAAACTCAACAGACACATATTTTCTCGCCAATGACCATAAGCAGACAGACTACCTTAGGTGGAGACATTTACATTTGGTAGTTTAATTCAAATCCATGAAGCCAGACCTGCTGCCCCAAACACTAGAAAGCCTACCAAAGGCTTCTGCAGTTAACATGTGCTGCGATGGAGGCATTGTAGATCTTCTGCCTGTCTACGGCATCTCACAGAAAGATGCTATTTGCCAGCAGCCTCATCTGATGATCTTCCAGCTCTGTTCATACAGCCCTCACAGCGGGCTGTCAGAAAGATGAGATGGCACAACTGCATGAACTGTTAGTTTTGTCAGAGAGAACTCAGAGGCAAAGGGGAGCGGGGCAGTGGGAACAGATTAATTGCTTCATGTGCTATTCTTCTGGCTTTTCAATTTTATAAACCTGGCAGGAGGAGAGCAGCTTTCACAGAGATGAGGTGAAATTAGTGAAGCACTGTCTCGCAAAACAGCAGAACCGTCAACTTAGAGAGAAAGTTAAAGTACATGACGGTGCTGCTCCAGGGAGGGGAGAAATAAGTTGTTCTCATCACTTCCCTCATACCTTTCACCAAAATTGCTGCTTGGTTTACACCACTACAAAGAAATACTTGGCTTCAAAAGGGCACAGGCTGGTTGTATTCTTTCAGGAGAAGATTCACTAAAAATAAATCGAGCAGCTCTAATTTTACATTTCAGCTTGTAATATCTAGAGTGATGATACATTCCACCTAGATCCAAGCAGTCAATTACCACACTACAGTGACTTCCCCACCTGCTGCTGCAACCCAGTTAAAAGCCCTGTAAGTATAATATAATGCTTCTCACAAAAGTGCCTCCCTGCTCCAATCCAAGTCCATAGGAAGCCCTTTAGTACCTTGATCAAAGTCATGCCCCTCTATAGAAGGTGAACTGCCATTAATAATAATAATAACAACAATAATAGTATCTTTCATAACACAAATTTAAACATATTGAAATGCCTAAAATCTGAGAACACAGAAACTAAGAGGAGAGGAATAATCCTCCACTCATCAGTCTGAGAGCTTTTTGATGCAAAAACTGTGGGTAATCAGGCAGCTATTGCCTATACATGTGACAGAGACATGACAATATGTACAGGCATCACATGAAAAGGCATGAAAGAGCTATATATTTTTAAAGGCATATGAAGCTGCACATTTGGGGGGAAGCTTTAAGCCATCAAAAGACATATGAATAGATCTACAACTGAAGGAAGCCCTGTTTTGAAGAGAAACTTGTTCCTCTCTCTTTTCAGAAGCTGTATTCCACATCTCAGAACTATCGGTTGTTTAAGAGACAGAGTGAGTTTTGCCTGGTTGTGAAGCATCCACCTAATGCCCTGCCAGCTAGCAGGACAAGCTGATTGGCCAAACAGGAGGCCAAACAAAATGGGAAACCTCAGTTTTGATCTCTCTCTTCTATCCAGCCACTGTTTTTCATGAAACCTGTAGGAAGTGACCACCTTTAAGACTTCTATTATTCTGTCTAATTGGGATGAAATTAGACAGAAAAGCAAATTTCATAAAGGGGGTCGCTTATTGATCCAGTCATTCATATATATATATATATATCTATAT
>NW_009922777.1:140223-140523 GCF_000696875.1 Nestor notabilis
TGCTTCAGCTTTCTTGAAAACGACATTAACAAAACTGTGTTCTTTGTTGCCCCTGTATACTCAGAATTATACACCAGTTGAGCTGTAATAGTGCAATTTTAGATGAAAACCATGATTCAATGTACTGTCAAGCACTGACACTGGACTTCACCTTCAGCTCAAGTTGTTGCAACCATCAACACCACTTCTGAAAACAGCTGATGATCAGTTGATCACGTATCTAGAGATATTTCTGAACTGAGTTCAGGGATCCTTCAGTGTGTTGGCAGATGGGTCAGGTGTCCTGCCTCTGCTTCCTCC
>NW_009922778.1:0-5078 GCF_000696875.1 Nestor notabilis
AATGAATATATTATAATATATTTATTATAAATTTAACTGAATTCAGTAAGTTTCTTGCAAAACTATGAGATTTTTTTCTGTATTCAATTCATTAATTGAATTAGTTTTATTTAAACTTTTATTGACAAAAATTAAAAATTGAAAAGGTCTGAAAGAGAGTATTTCAGGAGGCTATGGAATCTTTGTGTATGTTGGTTTCTTCCTACTGACAGTGTAGAGGTCTATGCTTGTAGCTTAGGTTAGATAATTCCTGGGTGAAGGCTTGTAGATAAAAATTCTGACTGAGAGTATTTTGAACTGAGCCAAATAAAAGCCTTACTTTGTATATTTTATTGGTAACCTGAAAAAAATCATGTTTTGATCAAACTTCCTCTAACTCTACTTTTTTTTTTCTATCATCTACTAAACAAGAAAAGTATTTCTTGTCTATAGAAGTACAGCAGTCCCTTTTTATTGTCCTTTGTATTTTTCTGAAGGGTTGAAACTGCTGAAACAGTATGCCTGAGGTAATGCAATAAACTGGTAGCTAATATTTTGTTTCTTGAGGCTGTTAATATTGTTAAGATGCACAGATACATGGAACAACAGAGGAATAATGCATATTTTTGCTAGGCACAGAGGTGTCCTATTGTCTGAGTTTTGCCTTATCTTATCCAAAGAATGAGTTACATTACAAGTAGTTTGATCCACAAATTATATTTAGGAGAGAACACCTTTGTAAATTATACATTATGCAAATTTATCTATATAGCAAGAACAATGAGTTTATAATGTGCACTGGACTCAGTTCAATTTTTTTTTTTTTTTTTTTTACATAGAAAAGGAACTTTTGAGACAGCAATAATGGATCTCTGAGCTGAACTGGTGTCACTAAAAAGTCCTGTTTAATTTTCTGATTATTTTTTTATCTGACACTTCTACCTCCCTTTATCTTTCTTTTATAAAAGAAATTTATAACAACCTACTGAAACTCTGGGCAGAGCCTTTAGTTGCAGATATAATTCCTGGTAGCAGAGCAAAAAGCATACCTTTTGATCACAAACAGAACTTCACCCCTGCTGTCACTATAAGAAAATGGTTTAAAGTCTTTATAAAACTCTCTCTCTTACATTTTTGCATGTGATCGCTAATGAAAGCCATGATTTTTCACAGTCCATCTTAATTTGGTAAGTGCAATTTCATAGGTTATTGATTTCTAAGCATTCAGTAAGCAATAGTGTGAAGACTTTTTCCATTTTTACCTATGGAATATTTCTTACATGCTTTTGCAAGTTATTAATAGCAAAACAATAGTTTTTTTCACTCACAAACTGGATATATTTTGTTTCTTGACTATGTGCTTTAGATATATAACCAGTAATATACACTAAATTAAACTGAACTGGTTTTGGATAATTTTGCGTGATTAATCTTGGATAAGTGAAAAGTGAAAAAAAGTTGAACACAGCAGGATTTACTATTTGAGTAACAATGAAACGATATGATATTTCGTGATTAAAGTGTTATTTATTTGAGGCCAGGATTTCAGTGGAATGTAGGAGAAATGTATTTCAGTTGGATATGTAAAATACCTAAGTACTCTATAAAGTACTCTGCTTTATACAGGGATACAATTCTGCTGTTTTCTGCATCTCTATGAATACGATTTCCAGAATGGAAAAATTTCTAAATCTAAGCCTCTGTTTACTCAGAGAAATGCAGTGTAGTTTCAAGTAATATAAATTCTCTCAATTCTATTTCAAAGTACTTTTTCTGTTTTCCTTTTGAAACTTATTTAGGCTATAGTTTTACCTACTGTTGTTTGCTATTGCTGTTTTCAAACATTTGCAGCTCAAGAACGGCAGTTTTACTAATTACTTTCCTATTTCCTAAGAAAAGAGATACAGTTTCAAGTAATATAAATTCTCTCAATTCTATTTCAAAGTACTTTTTCTGTTTTCCTTTTGAAACTTATTTAGGCTATAGTTTTACCTACTGTTGTTTGCTATTGCTGTTTTCAAACATTTGCAGCTCAAGAACGGCAGTTTTACTAATTACTTTCCTATTTCCTAAGAAAAGAGATACAGGTGGCTAAACCTGTATGTGAGGTCCCTTTTTTCCTGGCATTTTCTCTCCAAAAGCATTACTGTAAGCTAAGGCATTTAATTTCTTTATTTTTATAATTTTTATAAAGCTTATTTGTGTGTAAGGTCAGTGAGCAAAAATCAAGTCTGAGTAGTATGGTCTTACTATTACTAAATGTGAACAACTGTACAAGGTACAGGGCATGGCAAATCAGATATCTACATAATCATAGGGTACTAACTAGTCTGTCCAAAATACCTTCTGAGGATTAATCTGTGTTTGTCTCACCACAAAAACCCCATTCATACCTAAATAAATCTAATCTTGGACACAAACGCTGAAGATCTTTAAGGCGTCCCTAGCAGACCGTTGGTTGGAGTGCCTTTTCCTTATAATCTTCTGCATAGAGCTGCCATTATTTACAGTGACGTAGTGCAAGTACTTAAAGGATTATTAAATTGAAGGAAGAATGAGAACACTTTACTAGGATTTTACTGCTGGTTTACCTTTTCTTTTTTCAAAGAAGTTTGGAACAGGTAGAGGGTGATTAGAGAATAGCACCCTTGTTCAAATCAAAGTGCTTTTTCTAGGAAAGAGAAACACCATGGAATCAGATGCTGTAGATCCTTAGAATTAAGCTTTTATTTCTGTTTACACTGTTCTAAGATCCATAAAGGCTCAAAGCCTGAATTTTCTCATCAACACCTTTGGGCTTGTGTTAAGACATTTCTCTTTTGAATTATTAAAACTGAAAATTAGGCTGCACAATATTGATGAAGTGGATTTTTTTCTTTTTTTTTTTTTAATGCAATATGCACTCTGGTTTGCCATTACATAACGAAACACTTGAGATTATTGGTTATTTTCAATGCTGATAATTTCTGAGATCCTTTTAGTTTTCTCATCTTGTAGCATCACCCTTCAGTGTCACTGTTGTAATCCTGTGAAAGGTTTGGTTTCCTTATTTCTGTACTATTGAGTCATTTAAAGATAAAAAATATTCTAGTCTGAACAGCTCCTGAATGTTTGAAATTCCCACACTAAGTTCATATTTTGCATTTGCCAGCTGAGAAAGATTATGGAAATAACCCATCAGGAGTCTGTCCTGTACAATGATTGCAGGATTTTGAGGTACATGAGTGCTAAAAAGTGTTTTGAAAGAATCAGGGAATCTTCAGGTGAATTTGTGTTGGAGTTCCTGAAGAATGCAATCAACAATATATGCAAAGAGCAAAGTTTATTTTCATATTGCTAATTGGCCATAAGTACCTACACATGGCTTTCATGAACTGTTAGAAAATAACTGGTATTTGCTGGCTGGAGGTCTTTGACTAATTCCTGCTTTAACAAGCTGCTGACTGAATTTAAAGGATTGATTATGCAGACAGAGCATTTGTAGTGAAAAAGGGGTTCCTCCTGAATAGGATAAGTAGCAGACTTTTTTTCTTGGCTTTCTTAGAAAATAAATAAAAGATTAACTTATTGTCTTCTACTAAGCTTATTGCTTGCTAGTTTTCAGGATAGTAATTTAAATGTGCTGGGCCTTTGGGGCTTGCTTTTGAGTAGTAGTCATTTAATGACTTGCTAAGTTACAGATATACTGCTGAGTTTGAGGATGGAAAGTGTTGTTTGTAAATGGCAAACAGGAAAGAGGGCAAAATTTGTGGCAAACACTGTCTAATGAATGAAGAACAAAATAGACTAAGCTCACTGCAGCCCAATCTAACATAATAGAACTGGCATAAATTCAGTCAGGGTACTTCTTTTTTTCCTGACCTGAAAAGGGCAGCGTGTTTTGAATAGCCAAGAAGAGGCAGGATTAGTACCCTATCTAGTCAGGTGTAAACTGATTTAGGCTTAAGTTCTGAATTAACAAACAATATGAATTCATTCAGATCTGCTCATTCCTGTTATTTTCAGTTTTCAGAATTGCTGTTGTTATTTTTAAATTCCCTGGAGAAAGGAAGAAATAAGTCTGTTAGACCCTAGAAACCTCATTTATTAGGCACTGATTTATTTCTTGTAAATTACTTGTCATTCTAATTCTTCAGCAATAAAACTGAAGAAGTCTGCGTAGGGCTGCCATCAAAGTAAGGAAAAAAAATGAAAGAAAAAGCCTGAAATATCTACCTACTACCCATACTAATGAGCTTAGCTCCATCATTACAGTTTTATGTGAAAGCATTTGTTGATCATCCAAAGATACTAAAATAAACTTGGATTTCTGATCAACATGGTTGGTAGTCCAGATTGGATAGGAACACATAGCAGATTATGTCACTTATAGAATGAATATGTTTGTTTTATCATTTAGCAGGAGTTTGCAAGAGACACCTAGCATAAAGTACTTTATGTAACAATATCTACTATAACAGGATTAGAGAAATGTTTCTTTCTAAATCACTAATCAGTAACTTTCTGCTGAGGAATCATGGTTAATAAAGTTTTGCCAGTTAAGTTTCCTATAGTCAGGCTCACAGTATTGTGTTACTAGCATACGAATGGCAATATTGATCAATTTAAACCAGCTGATGATATCTCAGAATCCAATTTAATGTTATGCAAGTGAAGTTACTGTGGGTAATAATTTTGAAAGGTAACTAACTCATTCTCTTAAATTAGTACCAGCATGTGGCACAGAATAGATGGTGGGGTGAGATACAAAGGTAATTGTGTTGGTTCCCTGTAGAATTATCTGCAGGCAATATTTCATTATGCAGGCTTCCAGAAGAAAGGAATTCTGTGAAGGCTAGCAATTACTGTGACAGAAAGATGGTCCAGCCTTTCCTTCTGAAACCTGTAGACCTTTTTATAATGACTGTAGGAAAGCATGTGTAACACTTTTTGGATAAAAGTGAATTCAAAAGTAAATCACTAGCATATGTCAGAAAGAAATACTGTTTTCTGAACTGTACTATAATCTACAAAACAGTCAATAAAATACTAAAGTTTTTTTTTCTTTTAATAAATGATTTTTAAAATGTTTTTTTAATTATATTTATAAGTTATTATAA
>NW_009922779.1:0-273 GCF_000696875.1 Nestor notabilis
AGTGGCAGAGGGCTCAAGACAGAGCCCTGCACAGCCCCCACATCGCCCCGCATTGGCAATACTGACATGTCTTACTTGATGCCTGCTAACAGGGGACAATATTGACATTTTTGCCAAGAACGAAACCAGCTAACCATCCTAGATTTAGGTTAGATACTAGGAAATAAAATTCTTCATTATGAGGGTGCTGAGGCGCTGGCACAGGTTGCCCAGAGAAGCTGTGGCTGCCCCATCCCTGGCAGTGTTCAAGGCCACGCCGGGCGGGGGCTTGGG